>NC_079442.1:13808032-14108032 GCF_903798145.1 Danio aesculapii
GCAATGGTGCACATTAACCAGCAATCTGCAAGCCTGGATTGTTGGTGATCATGACTCATATATACATACTATTTTAAATAATTTTTTAGATTATTAACCACAGTTTTCAGTATGTAATTTGTGACCAGTTTTGGAATTCATAATTTGTTGTCCAACACTGACCTGAAAACAACAAAACAACAAATACCATTAAATGCTCAGTCTCCCATGTTTTAAACGATTATTTTAAGATTTTTAAAATCCAAAAATAACCAATGTCACTAAATATGATGAAGATATAGAATTTCACCATTATAATTCAGAAAATGTAATCAGTAAAAAGTTGTAACTAATCTGATTAATTATTTAAAAAGCTCCTTTTTGCAAGGTGTAAAATAAGTCTTTGGTGTATCCAGGACGTGTCTGTGAAATTTCAGCTCAAAATACCCATTAGATTATTTATTATACCCTGCTGAAAATGTCAGTTTTTAGGATGTTTTTAGGATGTTTTGTGCCTTTAAATGCAAATGAGCTGGAAAGATCCCACCTATTAATTGAGCATTTCTGCTTCAGCCCACCATCAGATAAATCAAAAACTATAGAATAATAAGGACTTTGGATAAACACAATACACGGACAACTCAGACATAAAGCAAACACAAATGTAAGACTGAACCAGGTTGCTTCGGAATGTTCACCTTAAGTAGTTAATATGGAGTTTATTTAGCTTTTCCACAACAATGAATGAGCCACACACAAAGTTTGTGTGTGTTTACTCTGTGTTTTAATATGGCTGTGTGCAAACTATACTACACACAGTGCTGTCCAAATAACTTCCAAAGGTTGATTTTGCATGATTGGTGCCCTTTAAAATGTAGTATTTCCACTGTATTTACACTGTACCTGTTTTTCTAATCGGATCTCTCTCAGTTTCAGTCCTCTTCTAGTGGTCTAAGAGGCCCATCTAATATATCAGATCAGTGGATTATCTCTTCTAACCTGAATGATGTTATCTGCCCCCACATACTGTGTGTTTAACCCCACCGGTTTGCTTCTCAGTCTCTTCCACCATCCTTCATCCTGCTGCCTCTGTGCTGAAATATCAGATTAGTCAAAGATGAAGCACCTCATCACCCCCTGTGTTAAATCTCAGACGTGTTCATGAGTCTGCTTCAGCGTGAGGTTAAACTGGATTTGGTGTACTTGACTCCACTCAAGTCTAGATCTGAGAGATCTGAAATAGTGGGTTTGTTTTTCCACCTGTTGGGATGAAAGCATCCTGACCACCGCTGACCTTTGCAGCCTTTGTTGCTGTTATTTGAGAGAGAGAGAGAGAGAGAGAGAGAGAGAGAAATAATTTTAAGACTAGACACTTCATCCTGATGCTGCCTTTATCTGCTTTGAATAATATTGTGTTGGCTATGAAAATCCAGAAGTTCTAAGAAAAAGTAATTTACGAAAAAAGAAGTTCTTCAGTTTTTACAACTTACAGGTGAAAGGCTTAATGCAAAGGCATTTCCAGTTCAAAATAAATGTGCTTCCCTCAAACATCAATAGTAACCTTAGTAACCTGGTAAAAGTTGCTGAGTGACAGAATATATTCAGTAAGTGTCGTTTATGTACATTTTTCTTTTCAAATAAAACGTTTATCCTCCTCAGATTTGTGCAAGTTATTTAGGCGTATTTTCAAAATGTATGCGCATTTTGCCATTTCTATTAGACATTTTGTTATGCATTATTGTAAAATGTGCTTAATATGTGGATGGAAACATAGCTATTGATCCCCTAAGGTGCTGATTATGTGCTTTAATGACTGTTAAATTTTACCAGTGCGTATTTGAGTACAATTGTATGTGCAAAAGTGCCAGCAGATAAATTACCTCAGATTTCAAAAACAAAATTACTTGCAAACATATATATCAAACATTTTTTTTTTTTTTTAACTCAATGATATCCGTCACTTTGTGGATACTTGTACTTTTAATAATGTATGAGGTTTAATATTTATGAATTGCATTATAATCTACCCCATTTAATTGGGAGTGCAGTGCACTGTTCTGCACTTCTGAATGGCTTTATTTAAATGTTTCTGTCATGTTGTGTCTTGTGTGGACATACAATCTGCTTATTGCTGGAATCTTGTTGCATCTTGTGTTGTTAGATACAGTGTACTTCTTTTTGTGAACAATTTTTATTATTTCAGTTTTACAGCAAGAATATAGCATATGACTATATCGTAAAATAACCCTGAATCCCCACCCCCGCACCCAGGTAGACTTATTCTGTAATGACAGAACTTAAAACATTGCTGTTTTTAAAAAAAAAAAACAAGAATAATGTTAAACCAAATAAAGAGCAGAAGTTAAAAAGTACATATAAATAACTATTACATCATGAGATACGTAAAAGCTGTACATTAGAATGCAGAACCAAAATATTTGACAATATCAAAGGTTATAATTCAGGACTTTCAGGACTCAAATAGTTTTTATCTGAGCTCCACGTATGTGCTCTGTTGAAAGGTCTATACAAATAATGTCCAGCAAAGATATGCCCCATTGACGTCTACTCATTAAACGAGGAGGGATCCAGCAGCAGACTGCGAAGTCTTCTTAGCAGCTGTGAAGAGTAAGAGAACAGAGTGTACGTTTTTAATATAAATTAAACAACTCTGCATTTATTGTAAAATTACTAATTTGATTTACAATTTTTTAAGGTAACTGTTTGCAAACTATTTATACTGGGAAACACCAATACAATCTCACATTCACACGCACACACACACTCATACTCTTCGACCAGTTTACTTCATCCAATTCACCTATAGCACATGTTTTTGTACTGTGAGGGAAACTGGAGCACCCGGAGGTAACTAGCCGGGACTTGAACCAGCGACCTTCTTACCGTGAGGCGGCTGTGCTAACCACTAAGCCATCGTGCCACCAATGCATAAATGCATTTCTATACAGTTGAAGACAAAATTATTATTCATCCTGTGAACTTGTAATTCTTTTTCAGATATTTCCCAAGTGATGTTTAACAGATGAAGGTCATTTTTCACAGTTATTCCTACTACACTTTTCTTCTGAAGAAAGTCTTATAATAATTATAATAATACTTCACTGCTAAGGTCAATGCTATTAGCCACCACTTCTTTTTTTCAGTTGGCTACAGAATAAACCACAGTTGTAAAATAACTTGCCTAGAAAACTTAATTAACCTAGTCAAGCATTTTAAGCTGAAAACTATTATCTTGCAAAGTAATTAGTAAAATACAATGTACTGTTATCATGGCAAAGACAATATAAATTAGCCATTAGAAATTAAGGAATAACTCTATTAAATAATGTGTTTAAAACATTTTCTCTATTAAACAGGAACATCATTTTTTTTTAATAATTCAAATTTCACAGGAGGGCTATTATTTCTTTAAATATATCATTGCTTATATATGTTGCATGGGACGATAACCGGTTTCAAGGTTTACCGTGGTTTGGAAAAGTTGAAAAACCACAAAAAAATTCTGTTATAACGTTCTTAAGGTATTCATAAGGTGATTTTGAAACTAATGAAGATAGCAGAGGTCAATTATTTATTTGAATTTAGTCTGGCATGTTTACCGTTCCAAAATTTATAAATGTTTCCTAAAAAATGCATTTTGTTCAATGGGGAGAAAAGTTTTATTGTCTATTTTACCAAGACATTTATTTTAGAGCAGTAATCACAATACCGTGAAACCCTGATATTTTTATTCAAGGTTATCATACTTTCAGAAACTTATACCAGCCCATGCCTACATTTATTATTCTTGCAATGTATTTGTTACTTGCAGAACAAAAAGTAAAAATACTGCAGTCATAAAGCATTATTATTGCAGTGAAGAATCAACAATCCTGATGTCTTCACCATGGCAACATCATAAAGCCTTACATCACCTTGAGAAAAAAATACATTAAGACAGTGACCAATGCAAACACAAGTATATTTCTACTGTGTGTCCAAATTGACTGTCTAAAGATTTCATTGTATCATATTTTCATGTTCATTTAAATGTGATGTATTATTCAATGGCATTTTAAAGTGATATAGAGTTTGTTAGTGCTTATTTCCACAGTATTTTGACAATTTGAGCAGGCATTGTTGTTAATATTTTCTACTAAATGCTAAAGACGTGTTTGGAAGAGTACAACTGGCCTCATTAGTTTTACTCACAGAGATCAACTTCCACGCTGATGCGAGATGAGACGATTTTACAAATATCATATTATGCTCATCCCACCTTTTGATATCCGTATTACTTTCATGATGGGAAAATGGGCCATTTTGATGATTTGCTCCTTTAAAATGCCAAAACCATTTCTCATTTACTAGTGCAGAGAATCTCACAAGAGCTCCTCTTATCGTCCACGTTTCAAAAACTCAGACTTTGAGTCAGGAACCTTCATGATGTTTTTGAAATGCTTATTAATGTTTTATTTTATAAATCCTAAATGACCTTGTCATGAAAACACACACAAAAAGAGCTTGATATGTACAAGGTACACGAGTTTTGTGAGAGTTTGGTGAAGGGAAATCAGATTTCTCTTTTATCTAATATTAGTCGTGTTATTTGTTGACACTACTGCAGTTTTGTGTTTGTGATTAGAAAATCAAAGAATTCATTTAAAACGTGTTTTCTGATCAAAGTGCCTTTGTATCAGCAGTTTATTGGACATGAGAGCATTATATCACACGCTTCCCGTCACATGTAAATTAAATAGATCATTAAAGGCTGTCAAATTGATCAGAGTTGTTTTCACTTAATTTGGAGTGGGCAGATTTAATTAACCTCGCCCTCCTGTTGGGTTTCTTTCATCCCAGGTTTTGTTTTATCTTTTTTCACATTGACAATCATGGATAAATGCAATTAAAATTAACATTTAAATCTGTTTCAGTGGAAAGTAAGGCACCGGAGGTATTATATTGACATGGAGTTCATAAAAATAGATTGTCTTTCTGGGAATTAAAAATGCGATGTGGGATTTCTGTGTTATTAGTTCTTTTCTCTTCCAGAATACTTAAGCTGTTGCTGTGAGAAGTTTGTTTTGGAGATTTAGACAGAAAAATAAATAATTTTTTGTTGTATATTAAAGTTGTGCTATTAAAATACAGTATAATATTATGTATTTGCATGTGTTTCCATATTTATAGGGGGCAGCAGAGCAGAATTTGTTTATGGTTGTTATTGTTACTGTAGGTTTGCTGTTTCATAATTGATGTCATGAGTCGCTTTTGCATCAACAGGTTCAAGGTTCAGTTTTCTTAATCGTTTAAGTTTTACCTTTGATCCTGTCCATTCAGCATGGAAATAGTTTCATTTCCCACTGTGGTGCTAGTAACAGATTTTTTTTGGAATGTAATACAAATGCGCCATTCGTTGCAATAGTAACATAAGTGTAAAGAATATGGCCGATCAGACACTTAATTATTTTGCTTTTATTCAACAAATGCATCAGCAAACACAGCGTCAGCTTCTCCTATCTAGAAAAGACTGTATTTACGACATGAAGGAAGGCTCAGAACTAGACACACAGAGAACTTGCTCCTTGCTTAAGACTAATGCTTTTAATGTAAGCTTTTATTCTCTCTTTATGTGTAATCAGGTGTTTTGCAACAAGTCTCTTGCTCATGTATTAATATTATGGTTTTAATACTGCAATCAATGTTTAACTCTAAAATAGCTCATAGATAGTACATGTTTGATGTTCCTGCAAAGCTAATTTGGTGTACTGAATGATCGTTTACAATATCATGTTAATACGTGTGCAACATATAAACATTTTAAGAAACTTAAACATTTCTGCATCAGTTTACAACCAGAATGCCTATGTAAATCATACCGCTTTGAAACCAAAAGTTCTCATTGGTCAACTCGGCTTCGGAGGGTGGGTACAAAACCATCCTTAAAAAAAGCTTGTGCCTAAGGCCACTCCCAGACTGTAGAAGGCCCAGGTCAGAGAAAGACTTGAACCAAAATCTAGAACCCTAGGAGAACTCCAAAGCACTCCAGGGAGCAGGCAGGGACCCAGACAAAATGGGTTAATCACACAGCTCAGACATTCTCATCGCCGATACATTTCTTTCTTTTTTTTGCGTCGAGAGTCTAGTTAAGTTTAGTGTGCTGTGAAACCGGTGTGAAACGGTTTTGCTGCCTCAACTTAAAAATCCAGACTCCACCCCACTCCAAGCCTCACAAGGACAAAGACTGACTACCAGCCAGAAGGAGTTCTTCACATCACAAAAGGAACGCAGCTAAAACTTTCAGACTAGTGGTGTAACTGGTGTAAACTAAATGTAACCCTAAGAGACCATAGAAGGGTTAAATTGATTAGTTTTGGTTCGCTTGGTTTGGTCTTACAAAACCTGAGATTTTTCCATCATTACACTCATTTCAAACTGTCATTTCACTTTCTTTACTCTTCTCTACAACTGTATGAATGTGTATTTGTGTTAGGTGTTAGATTAGTTAATAAAGTTTCATTTTGTATAAAGAAAAGTATAAAGAAATATTTATGTATCTAATGTCTTAAACTTCAGTCATGCTACCCTGCTTAAACATAAATGGGTTTTTATTTTTGATAGCAAAAGCCGTAATTAAAGTCAAATGTCCATTCGAACGATCGCTGAACAATTCGTTTGTTCGGATTTAAAGAGTTCATTCTTTTGAAGCCCCGTTCAAATGAATCTTCAATTCCCTATGAGCTAATTCGCTACATAAGTGTAATGTGGTGTTGCTTTAAAATTAAATTAAATTAAATTAAATTAAATTAAATTAAATTAAATTAAATTAAATTAAATTAAATTAAATTAAATTAAATTAAATTAAATTAAGGGCGATGCAGTGGCGCAGTAGGTAGTGCTGTCGCCTCACAGCAAGAAGGTCACTGGTTTGAGCCTCGGCTGGGTCAGTTGGCATTTCTGTGTGGAGTTTGCATGTTCTCCCTGCATTTCCTGGGTTTCCTCCGGGTGCTCAGTTTTCCTCCACAGTCCAAAGACATGTGGTACAGGTGAATTGGGTAGGCTAAATTGTCTGTAGTGTATGAGTGTGAATGAGTCTGTGTGGATGTTTCCCAGAGATGGGTTGTGGCTGGAAGGGCATCCGCTGCATAGAACATATGCTGGATAAGTTGGCGGTTCATTCCGCTGTGGCGACCCCAGATTAATAAAGGGACTAAGCCGACAAGAAAATTATTAAATAAATTAAATTAAATTAAATTTATAAAATTATAATAAATAAGGCGACGCGGTGGCGCAGTGGATAGCACCTTTGCCTCACAGCAAGGTTGCTGGTTTGAGCCTCGACTGGGTCAGTTGGCGTTTCTGTGTGGAGTTTGCATGTTCTCCCGGTGTTCGCGTGGGTTTCCTAAAAGTAGAATGAACAGAATTATAACTGAAGGAAAATATGAAACTTGTGAAAATATGAAATGCAGTCTTACCTTCACAGTAATATATTATAATATATTAACAGACACATGAGCAATTCATTCGTTCGTTCGTTCGTTCATTCATTCATTCATTCATTCATTCATTCATTCATTCATTCATTCATTCATTCATTCATTCATTCATTCATTCATTCATTCATTCATTCAGTCAGTCAGTCAGTCAGTCAGTTAGTTAGTTAGTTAGTTAGTTAGTTAGTCAGTCAGTTAGTCAGTGTCCAAAATTGAGGCATCTCTTTTATCATTTGTCTTTTATCTTTGAGGTTCAGATGTCCAGTTCCATCATGCTTTGTATTAAGATTATGTATTTGAAGTCTCCCAAACAGCGTCTTAATGTCAGTGGATTCTGCTATCAACCGGCCACTGCAGATGAAACCGCTACCCTTTTCACTGAATGAGGATGAACACGCAGACCTGCAGCTCTTTAAGCTAGTCAAGTCAAATTTCCGCACCGTGGGGAATTAACAATGAAAAAGACATGCCGTACAATGCTGTGGCATTTTACATACACGTCCACATTTCTGCGGATTATTTAATAGGCTGACATTTTCCGAAAGGTCTTGGCCTTTCTGGACTGAGTTGTTTCCTCCAATGTCAATTTTTCAGCCGTTGAAATCCAGCCACCAGGAAAAGAGGCCAAAGGGCATGCCAGGAGAGGATGGCTTATCAGACCCAAGAAATTGATCCATGCTGGGGCTGGTCCTTTGGCGTGCCACTCTTCACCCTGATCCTTCAGGCATAATCAATGGATCCTCGCTAGGGAGGGGCAAACTGCCAAATGTCTGGGTCCTCAAATACATGACCCTGTATCCCCCAGAGATCAAGCATTGGCTGGTTAGCAGGGGCTGCTTTGCCCTGGATGATGGATGTCGTAACCCAGCCAGACAACTAGGGCTATATCTATATTAAAGATGATACATTTGGAAGTGGTATTTTTAGAGCGCTGTCCATCCGTTTTCAAGCATTTTGCAAAAGTTTCTTGTCCATCATGACATATTCAGAAAAAAATATACACTGTAAAATATGTAGGCCTACATGTCCACATAATTCATTCATGTTGTTCCAACACAAACTGATTAAGTTAATGTAAAAAAAAGAAAGTGAATTGAACACAAAAAAATTTACACCCAAAAATCTCCAGAATCACATGCTCATTTTAAATAAGTAGTTTGAATGAGCAGCAACAACCTACCTGATTGTGCAATTGTGACATGCAACACAAGCTGACTGAGATAATGCAGGGAGACCATACGTAATAAAGACATGTCATGGTGATTTTAGTAGTACAGTATAACAACTCACTTACTGATGCATTCAAGATGATGGTGATTTTGTTGGGGCAAAGCAACTGCTGTTTTCTTTGAAGGAGTGTAACTTGAAAATTGTGACATGTAGTTTTTGCAGCATATGAATAGCACATAGAGGGTATGTACTGGTATATGTGTATAAATCTGTCAGTATGATGTGTATCACAAATTTACCAACTTGCAAAAGCATCTTTGAAAAGTAGCTTTTTTGCAGAGCAAAAGATCTCAGTGCGACTGTAAGGTTTTCATCTCAGTGTAAATAAATTATTTTAGAATTTTAGAAAAAAAAAATTTAAAATCATGATTCGAATAGAATAAATGGTCCAGAGAAGAAGGGGGAAAAAAACAATTACATGGTCAAAAATGACTGCATTTGAAATTAAAGGTGCTTTATGTAAGATTTTAACTCTTCTAAAACAAAAAAAAATACCATAATATGTTTGCAGATATTTAAGAAACATGCTAAGAGAACATTCTTGTTTATCTGAAAAGCATGTTAAAGTCAGTTATTCTGCTTTGAAAATGTGCATTACGTGCCGGAACGCTGTCTTTGTTTTGGTCATATTAACCAACATAGGCTCATTCTAAAAAGGTAGTCCTATATACGTTTCTGGAGACCACAAATTATGTAGCCAGAGGTATGTATGACTGCATTTAATTTTTTTTAATAAATGCTACGGGGCAATGTGAGGCCATTCCTTTTCATGCTTAACAGCTAACCGCTTACCTCCGTATGGACAGCTTTCTTGCTATAACCAGTTTGTCCCGTTAGCTTGCCATGTACGTCGGCAGACTTGAGACGCAGAGAGTAGTTGACCATGATGACGGGGATCAAGTCTGGTAAAGAACAGTTCCAGAAGGCAGGTAAGACAAAATTAGAACCCAAAAATATAAACTAGTAAATAACGGTGTGAGAATGTGGTAAAATCTGAAAATGTAGTAAAAATCAGACGAGGGCCTTTCTTTTTCTAGATTGCTTTTGTAAAATTTTGGTTGGGTTTAGGGAAGTGGGTGAGCGGGTCAATCAATAAAATTAGTCAGGTTTAGGGAAGGAAAAGGGTGGGTCAGTCAATTGGTTGGTCAGTCAGTCATTCAATCAGTCAACAACGGTGGGTTTATGTGAGATCAGCAGGCACGAATGGCACTCACGAGAGAAATTTGAGATCTCAAAAAGCGTCCACAGCATCCTCTCGTGGATTTGCGAAAACAAAAACTGCAAAAAAATGTACCTCCTGGGACGTATTTTATGGTCTCCAGAAATGTATATAGAGATACGTTTTCAGTATGAGCCTGGGTTGATTTTAACCTGGGTTAAACTGGGTTACCTTGTTGGAAAACTGCATGTCATTGATTTAGTCAGAAAGGCTTTTAAAGTATGTGTCCATGACTGAAATGCAACCTCCGGTGGACAGTAGCAGACTCCAAAATGAGACACAGATTCAGAGTTTCATATGAGGTTATTAATTAGCAAATAATATAAATATTATGAGTGAAAACAATAGGTGAGCAGGTTACACTGTAACCTGTGTCCAAACAACACGCTATGTGATAAGATTTGCAGTAATAAGAAATTTGGCTGTGTGCACCAGATGAAACACGACAGGAATTTAAATACAACCAATCGGAAGCACAGAATAGTACACTCACTCAAAAAAAATAAAAAAAAATGGAAAGGTTTATAATCTAATTAATACACATGAAACCTCTTTAACATTATTAATGCACATGCTGAATCGCTAATATTTGTTGGTTTGTATTATTTCACAGTTCTAAAGTTCAATTTTAAACAGTTAATTTTCGTTTATTAAAATTTTATTATTAGTTGATTTTCGATTATTTTTAATATCTGAAGTGAACTATCTGCTGCTGCTTTCAGCAGTATCCCAATAAATGTCATGTAAAATGGCGTTCACACTCCACTGAATAAAGCACACGAGGTGTACCTGAGGTAATGATGTCACTAAGTTTTCTGTTGTTCAGCTGCAAAAAAAGGAAACCGTTTCTAAAATATTAATTCCAGAAGATGGTTAGGACAAAAATTATTTTAATATGAAAATATTCCTTCTATCGCGTGCCATTGCTTTTATTTAGAAAACAATTATATCAGCCTTAAATCAGCCTTTAGGCTCAATATTCAGGCACACTCCTGTTGGTCCTCAATCTGGCAACCTGCATGTGTGTGTGTTTTGATTCAGGAATGCAATACCTATTATAACCCCTGGGTTTCAAACTTACAGCAAGAAGGTTTGCATGTTCTCCCAGTGTTCGCGTGGGTTTCCTTGAGGTGCTTCGGTTTCCCCCACAGTCTAAAGACAATCAGTATAAGTGAATTGGGCCATCGTGTGTGTGAGTGAATGAGAGTGTATGGGTGTTTTCCAGTACTGGGTTGGGCTGGAAGGGCATCCTCTTTATAAAACACATACAGTACCAGAGTAGTTTGCAGTTCAATTCGTTGTGGCGACCTTTGAAATAAGAGACTAAGCCGAAGGAAAATGTATGATTATTATTATTATTATAATTATTATTAACATAATGTTGTTTTGATTTTCTCCCAATTTTAGATTAACAAATATTGATCCATGTGATTTTTAAGATCATTGACTAGTGGATGAAAATATTTTAAAAAACAAAACAAACAGCCTTTCAATTTTTAGCATATGGTGCATTGCTAGCATACAGTTAGTTCGGTTTGTCTTCCATTTTCTTTAGCTGCAGCAGAACTTGATAACCTGATGATCTTGGTCTGCATCATACTTTGATGAGTTCATTCAATATGGAGCTTCAGTAGAAGCAAAAATGTCAGTCCGTCTGTGCAGAGTCACACAAAGCTATTTATTTGATTAGCCACCAAGAACTAGCACAAAAGATATTTCTCGTTCCGTTTATTTGATTGCTTTTTTCAGGAGTGAATTAGATTTTAAATCAGATTTCAATGTGGTCTGTATATTGATCTGAGCCCGCTTTCGATATTTGTACCCATCTGTTCTATATATACTTTGATAATGGCTTCTTATTTGGATCAATATTCTGTTCATTTTATCAGATGATTCTGTCATTCGTGAAATGTTGACACTGAAAGGGCTTGAGAACATTATCTACAGCAGATATGATGCTCTCTCTCTTTTCGTATTTCTTTCTTTCTCTCTCTCTCTCTCTTAATCTGTTCTCCTCCAGCCCATCCTCTGCTCCTCTCTTTGTCTCTTTTGTCTTTTTTCTTTGCTCGCTGCATAATCCAAACACGTTCCAAGTGAAGAAATCTCTGGCATTAGTCACAACAAAGAAAATGAGACTCTGGATTCTTTTAGGTTGGCCTATATGTGTCGTTCACCTTTCTTCTTTCTACACGATCATTAAAGCCAAGGAGTCACACATTGTCAAAATCACAGCTGAAAGGGATTCTGGAGAGAAAAAGACCTTTATACATGAGTTATTTATGAACCTTTAAGACAATTCTTGTGACGACAAGGACAGAATTGAGATAACGAGTTTAGCCGCTGGCTCAATTTTATCATATCAGCGGCTGTAAACGCACAGAACTATTTGCATATGAATGAGCTGATTCATAAAAGTCACTGTTGCATACATTGTTTGCAGAGAGATGTTTAATCCATGGCAAAACTAGGGAATTTACTGCATATCAAGTTCATATATTGGTCATCTACTCACATGAGATAATGAGGGCTACACAAGGACTGAAGGACAAATTTTGTTTCTGGCCTTCACGGTTGTTGGTTGATAGAAAACAAAACAAGGCTCGACATCTTTCTTTTTTTGTATGTATTAAGCTCCAAATGCAGCTCTCTCCAAAACAGTTGTAATACCCAACATGTTGAAGATTAGCAACAAAACATGTTGAAGATTAGCAACAAAACATGTTAAAGATTAGCAAAGATTAACACGCAAACTGTTTCCTTATAAAAGCAGTTTATTCAGAGCAATGAAACGCCTTTTCCATTGACTTCCATTCCAAATAAACAGGCTCCTTATATTTTGCAGGATATAATAATAATAATAATAATAATAATAATTCCTTAAATTTATATAGCGCTTTTCTGGACACTCAAAGCGCTTTACACGCTGGGATGAATCTCCTCATCCACCACCAGTGTGCAGCATTCACCTAGATGACGTGACGGCAGCCATATTGTGCCAGGCTGCACACCATACACCAGCTGATTGGTGGAGAGGTGACAGAGTGATGAAGCCAATTATGATATGGGAATGGTTAGGAGGCCATAATAGACAGGGGTCAGAGGGCTAATTTGGCCAGGATGCCGGGGTTAAACCCCTTCTCTTTTCGAAAGACATCCTGGGATTTTTAATGATCACAGAATGTCTAATCCAAAAGACAACACTTACTGATTTAATACAGAGTCCTCCTTACTATACTGGGGTATTAGTACTCACATAGACCGCAGGTTGAGCATCCCCTGCTAGCCTCACAAACAATACTTTAATAGCTCTGCTTAGCTTGAGTGGGTGACCATGTGAGAGTTGCAGAGATGCAAACATCTGTATACAAATCTAAGGACATATGTTGTTAGTTACGTGATCATCACAATTTTTCATTTTTTTAATTAAAGACCAAAGATTTGGACATTTTGGACAATTTGTTTATCAATTTTGAACAAATTTGACATAGGTGATGTAAGCATAAATGTATCATTAATTTTTTCAACATAGTAAGTGTATTTATGCACACAGACACACTATAATTTGCTGTTTTACTCCACAAAACTCCATATGAAAACCAGAAACTTATTTGCGCAGGCCTATCTGAAGGGTTAACACTGACAAATGATGATCAACTGTAAAAATGACAAAAATGACTACCTCTCCCCAACAGGGCAAACCAGCAGCAATCAAGAATGCATAATTATTGGTCAAACCTTTGCAATCAAATGTGGTTATAATGGAAGTCATCAAGGCAAAATCAGAACAATACACAAGGGTTAAAGGTTATTGCACACTGAATCCGAAATTTTCGTCCATAATTTTCGCAAATTATAAAATAAATTTGGGTAACATGGTAGCGCAGTGGGTAGCATGTTTGCCTCACAGCAAGAAGGTCGCTGGTTCAAGCCTTGGCTGGGTCAGTTGGCATTTATGGATGTTCTGCATTCATGGATGTTTCCCAGTTATGGGTTGCAGCTGGAAGGGTATCTGCTGGTAAAACATATGCTAGATAAGTTGGCGGTTCATTCTGCTGTGGCGACCCCATATAAAAAAAAGGGACTAAGCTGAAAAGAAAATGATTGAATGAAAGAAAAAATAAATTCGACCTGATGTTGTGTCAATTGTTGTTGACACACTGCCACCAAAACTTTTGTCCATCATAAAAAAAATCACCATCTATTACAATGTCTATAGGTACTGCCAGTCTCTGTTCAAGATTTGTTTACGTAAGTGAATGTGTGAAGTATCACAAGCAATGTATTAAAATTCCACTGATTTCTTGAAATAAACTTTGCTTTTTGGGATAAACGTAGCGCAGCTCTTTGATAAGGAGGAGAGTAAGGAGGCTAGTATTAAATGAACGTAATATGTAGCATATTCCTCTTTCTTTTTCTACTTTGGAGAAGAGAGAGGAGAACAAAGTATCACTGCTTGAACTGACTCCAAAATGTTTAGCATTTTTTCACAATGAATTAATTAATACGCATCAGAGTGTGCAAGGTTCGTTTACATGACACATTTTTCGTATATGAATACGAAAAAACGCATACAAAAATTTTGGACTTGAGTGTGCAAAGACCTTTACTCATGACTTTGACATTGCTGGCTTGATGCTCTATACCAGTGGTTGTCAAACACATACAACTGTTCAGCTCATTAGCAGAGACTCCAGAACCTGAAATGGTTGTGTGAGATAATATCATCTACACTATATGTAATCAGCCAGGGATGCATCAGAAACTGCGGGATTTGCACTGTACAGGACACAGTGGTGCCATGGTCTTGTTGAATGAGGTTTAAGGTGGTGAGTGTAACGGATTCCACCTAGTAATCAAAGCACATGTAAAAATACCTCCCCCTGGCTTTAAGAGGCATACAATACTGATGCTAGAGGCTGCATACTGGAAACATCAGTTCAAATCTCACACAGAGTGGGGAGAGTGAAACCAGAAGGATTACAGTACATTGGTGCTGTGACCTGGATAAAAGTGAGGTTTGGGGAGGTGAGTGCAAATCAATAATGGCTATATATTTTTCTTTGGGTGTTAATTCTGAGTCAAATTGAACACTGGAACTACTGGCATTTATAACTACTAGAATGACCAGCCAGTCTGAACAATCGAACTGTATAATGGCCTGTTTTTACTGAGCTGTATGGTACAGTACACTTTTTTTCTGTTTCCTTTCAGCAACCTACAACAGGAATAAACTGTGATTTTTAAAAATATTATCATGGCCTGTTGAATTATTATGATCTTCGAATGACGAGGGTACAGGTGCTGGTGAAGAAGAAAGACATATATGAGAGGTTTATGCAAACTGAATATTTTTGAACACAAACATGGCCTATGTTTATTTATGTTTTGACTTTTTTTTATGTAATTGGTAACATTTTGGAGACTGTATCGTTCTGGATGTCTACTTATGTTTTATTTATTATTTGTTATATGTATGATTACAGATGTTCAGTAATTCACATTAGCATTGATCTGCAGCTATCATCAAATCCTGTTCATAGAAAGGTTAGTAATTAACATTTGTGCATAAGTATTCATGTAGCCTACTTAAAAAATCTGATTTGTGTGAATTGCTTTTCAGATGATAAATGAACGATTCTTTCGGCTTTACTTTTACTTTTGACTTTATGAGTGAGAAAGACGTCAACTACAACTTTGTCGTACACCATGCCTAACAATAAGGTACCATTTGGCAGTGGAGACACAAGCCTGATAAAGGTGAACTGTGATGAATCATACCGTACTGAACTAAACAGTACCGCTGAGATTAGAAGCTGATGCATAAGACTACGGCTGTTTCTCAATATGCTTTCTTGTCTGTACTTGCGTTTTTGTGTCCTCGTGAAATGTCATCAACTGTTGCCGAAGTACTGTTCCAATTAAAAGTTCACATTTTGCCAAGTACAGATAAAATTCCCAGATGTGTACTTGCTCTGCCCCTTTTGCCAAGGATGCATAGAGAGGTCACTTGTGCGAACTTGCGAAGCACAGGTATCCCAGAATGCATTGCAGCGTAACCAGTGAAAGCTAATGGCGGAGGAGAAAACCAGCACGGTTTTAAAAATACTCCTCTGTTATGTTAAGCGTTTTTCAGTTGAGAATGTGGTTGTTTTAAAGTTGAATCGGCAGTTTGTTTATAGATATAGCGCATCTTTGATGATGTGCCTCAGCTTATGCGGACTCTGACCCCCAGTCTGTCAGCGGGAGCTCCGTCATCACCTCCCCCGCCGAGAGCAGCTTTACATCGCCCAGTCCATCATGGATGTATCGCTGGACCTCATCTTGTGCATATCTAATGGACAGTCTTTGGTCTTTTAAATCTATTATTTGTTCTCAGGTGTATTATTTTGGCAGTGTTATTTTGTTACGTTTTATAATTGTCTTTAATTATGTTACCGTGTTGTACCAGGTTTGTCTTTGTTTACCAAATTGCTTAACATTATCTTTATTTCCTGTTATTCTCGTCTTGTACTTTATACTTGTATAATGTCCATTGTAGTTTATTAAATCTGATAATCAAAGACACGAGTCTGTGTATAACCTAAATTTCACTTCACATTTATGGTTATTAATGTTTATATTTTCTTAAATTAAAAATTCAGATTTATAATATTAATATAATATTAATCATAAGGCTGTGCTTTATATAATTAAATCATTTTATTGTTAATGTACAATGAAACCTTGGTAGTTCGTTCTTCCAAGTCTGAACTTGGCTAGTCTAAACTTCCAAGGACGCAAGTCCGAACCTTGAGTACTTGGTATTGAGAAACAGCGTACATAATACAATTTTTTAAACTTATATTTACATTCAACCTTCTATTGAGATTTTCAAAATAATTTATATATATTTTTTTTTATTATTATTATTTATATAAGTCATTATACTAAAATTATTATCTTTTTTTATATAGCCCATAATTATGTATGAGTTACTACAGTTAATCACCCGCAAAGGTGCATACCTCACTTTGTCTGGCAAGCAGGAGAGTAAAGTTTTTACTCTGCAGTAAATTTTTTTTATTTTTCAAAGACATGGAGACAAGTTATGCTTTTGTTAGCAGAAAGTTTCTAGGCAACACAAGCATTCATATTCAAATTCACGGGAAAAAGTGGTGAACAATTATTTCCTGCCGTCAATTTGATCGTTATGGCCTTAAACACTCAGAACTGTGTTTTGTAATTTTAATAGAATACAATTTTGAACAAATTTATTAAATGACAAAAAACACCAAGGTATTTAGTGTTAATGCACATTTTAAAATTAATTAGTTAGAAAACATATTGTTATCTTTGCAGTAAATAAATAAATAAATAAATAAATAAATAAATGTTAAATAAATAAGAGTATAATAAATAATACATTAATTTCTAATATAGCTGGTGATGGGATGCATATAAATGTGATTTTTTTTGTATCTTCTGACTACCATAATTCATATAAAAAACTGCATATTCTTTTTGAGGTAATCTATTCATAAACAGCACCCCATTGCGTCCATGTCCTGATGCTGGCTAAGTTATCTTGAGCCAAAAGTGTGTCTTTTATACCCCCCCACCCCACACACACCCCACACCCCCCTTGCTGTAAACCTATTGGCAGCACAATTGTTTTTCACAAACGAGCTGGTGTGGCCATTTGCTAATTTAATGTATCTGGCTTCTGATATCATCCATTTCCAGTTACTGGAAAAAAAAGCTTGTTTTGCTATACTTGATATTGGAAACTTTTATTTCTAAGCACATTATTTTAATGTATTGGCCTAATTTCCAACTTTTGTTGCACAAACAGTTTGATCATTTACTGTACTTTGCTATTTGTCTTATTATTTTCCCTATACAGCAGCTAGCATATTAAAAGTCATTCATATAAAAGCTTACAGTATAAAAAAATCTGTTAATTAACAGTTTCTTTATTTGTTTTCCATTTGTTACAGTGTTTTTTTTATTTATGCTTGTGAATTGCATTATATAATTTAGATTTCTGCTCTGTCGATTTTTGATGCTGAAAATACAACTCTACAGTTTAACAAAGTGAGTTTTTTGACATTTTAATATTTTGAAATCATATAATAAGACATAATATATAGAGAAATAAGTCTGTAAAATGTACTGGCAGTTTATAACAAGTTTTTTTGTACCATAGTATACAGCACCAACCCAGACAATATACCATTTTAAACTGTTAAAAATGTTGATAATGATACAGTATATCCAATTCCATGCGTGTTCAATAAAAAAAAAAAAGATCAGAAGAGGATTTTCTTCAATGTCAAAATATTAGTAAATTATTGGGTACAAATGAATGATTCGATAAACAGAATTCTGGTATCCTCAATGCAATGCAAGAATTATGTTCAGAAGGTGTGCAACAATTCTACATTTTCCAACTCAAGAATTTGTACACAGCTGATATTAACAGGTGGAGTTTAGTAGAATTCGTCACTTCACATCAATCATTCTCCAGATCTTCAGCGGCCGCACCCAAGCATACTTCCTCTTCTTCTACAAATTCTCTGCATGACATTAAAAGCATAAGACTTCTCAACTGCAAATATTCTGTGTTCAGTTTCAACCCATCTCTGCTCACAGGAATTTACTTTGAAACCTTCAGAACTTTGCATTTCCATCAGCTCAATCTATTTCTGCAGAATTAGTATGCAAGGCGTATAACACTCAGAGAAGATGTTTGGTTAATATATCACCTTAAGCAATACAAATACAATCGTTTAATGAAAATAATAATAATATTTTCTAAAATAAGTAACTTTTTTTTTACTTTTCAAGGTTAAAAGTTATTGGACGAAAGATCAAGGTCCCATAATACAATTCAAAAGCATAAACAAATGGGGAAAAATAAAAACATGAATCACAAAATACAGAAAACTGCTTCTTTATGGATATTTTTAGTGTGCTTGTCCATTATAAAAAATACGCTGGATAGATTCTGTTATTGTATTTCTATAGAACTTCACAAGGTCCGCATGTCATGTGATGGACGCTGACAACTAAGTTAAGGATCTAAATGCAGGGTTTAATAGGATAACGGTCAGGCAAGCAACGGTCAACACAGGGGTAAACAGATGTTTACAGGAAACCCATTCAGTCATGGTCAGTAAACAGGCAGATGGTCAAAAGGCCGGAAGCAGACAGGAATAAACAATACAACAAAGCAAGGGTCTAACACAGCAAGGCAAGGGAAACGCATCGTAATGTTCATAAATAGAACAAGACTCAGCACTGGTATGTGCATGTGTGCTGAAGTCCTTGTAATCAGTCTTTCACAATCCTCCAGCCGTGTGTAATCAATCGTGATCCGGAGTAGGTGTGTGTATGTGGTGCATGACGGGATATGTAGTCCTTAAAATGGCGGCTTTGTAGTTCTTTAGCGATTTGCGTGTTTACCAGCAATCTGCAAGGATTAGATCACTGGTGATGTGACACCACACACACATGTAATTTTAACCATATGATTTTAATAAATTGTCTTAATAGTCAACAGACTGGTTTGTAGCACAGACACTTCTACAATTTGCAGCACATTGTTATTTTTTTAACTTATCTAACCTATAGCAATCACTGTAATGTTCATTCATTCATTCATTTATTCGTTAGTTTTCCTTCAGCTTAGTCTCTGATTTACCAGAGGTCGTCACAGCAGTCTAATGTACAGTCCAGAGGTAAAATTCCATTTGTTACCTCATTTGTCTATCTGGGTTCAGCTCACAGGACAGTTACGATCACCCGGTGCCAGGGAGGCTGCGATGAGAATCCCTGGGTGACACCTTTATTTAAACGGGACATTTAGCAGACTGTTTCAGCTTTCTCTTTTTGGGCTTCAAAGGAACACGACAGATAAAAAAAAGGAGGGAAGACTACCTCTTCACCATTTCTGCTCACACAAAGACATTCCAAAGAAAAAACCCTCTATCCTGACACTCACACAAAGACACACACACACCTTTGAAACGGAACCTTCAAAACCCAACCCGAAGTAAATGTTATGTGTTTGTAAACTTTTGTATTATTCCCTGACTTTCTTTTCTTTATATATATATATATATATATATATATATATATATAGACCTGTATATGCCCTTTTCAAGACACTAGACAAACTAAGAATGCCTGAATCATGTTTATGTACTTCTAAAAGTGTCATGTCTGGTATCATTCTGTTCCGTACATAATCCTAAAGCTTATGATCTAGGAGGCAGGATCATAATTTATATGGATTACATTCTTTAATGCTCTGAGTTAATGTCTCTTCGTATGTTTTCGGGCGGACCCTCATTTTGCATATTAGCGGTCCAGAGACAAAGAAAATCTCCCGCTCAAAACTTTGCCATGAAACCATTGGTCAGTCAGTAGAAAATGGGTGTGACTTGACCTATAGTTAAAGCCCATCTATGCCCCAACTTCGATGCAGAAAGGGTCTCCGAAAAGAAGGTCTCCAGAAGTGACCGCGCTTCTGTAATTTTCCAGCAAATTAAACTCAGTTTAAAGTTTGCGTCTCGCGGACAGGACTCCATCTTCCAACGCATCAGACAAACTCCCACAAAGAGAGACAGAGAAAGACCCACTAAATCCAGGTATTTAGTTATGCGTTAAAGCTGTGCCCCTCATCAAAAAAGTGTTTTTATGATCTTGGTGGTCCTTAATCGTTATGTGGAACTGAGGTAGATTTGCCATTCTTTCATCTAAACTCTTTATTCCCTCGCTTGCTTTCTTTTCTGTGTTTTGTTGTCATGTTTTGTACGTTTGTTTGTTATATGTTAGACTAGTCGATAAATTACGCTATAACCACGTTGGATTGTCTTTGTTTTGCTGATTTAAGTTTACCAAAACTTGTAAAATGATTAATCTACTTCACAAGTAGTTATAATTCTCTTTCCAAATAAATAAACAATTACAGAGTCCAAACAGTTGAGCGGGCAAGGTCATTGTTATATTTATTGTCAAATTAACAATAAGTTAATTCAGAATATTAATAATTAATAATAACTAGTTATTACTGGTCATTAATATTCATAAACTTAGCTAATTTCGCTACAGCAGAATGAACTGCCATGTTTTGCAGCGGATGCCTTTCCAGCCGCAACCTAGTACTGGAAAACACCCATACATTCTCACATTCACTCGTACACTACGGCCAATTTAGTTTATTCAATTCATCTGTAGCGCATGTCTTTGGATGGTGGGGGAAACCGAAGCACCCGTAGGAAACCCATGCCAACATGAGGAGAACATGCAAACTCCACACAGCAATGGCAACTGACCCAGCCTGGACTCGAACCAGCGACCTTCCAGCTGTAAGGTGATAGTGCTAACCAAGATCTACCATGCCGCCCCTACAATAAAGAGAAGTCATTCATAAAAAAAGGTAAATATGCTAGATAGAATCTGTAGATCTACTTCTATACACCTTCAACCCGTTCAAACACATTTTCTTCAATTATCCAAACCAAGAAAAGTAATCCTGGATCCTGGTTTCACATCATAATGACTTTTTTCCACCTCAGAATCACCTTAAAAATGCAATGAAGTCCATCCATCTCTTAATGAGTATTTCCACAACATGATTGCATAGTAACTTTGCACATGACATTCTCCACAGTATAGCTCTGTAATGAGAAGCCACATCCAGAATGTGTTGTGGATTGTAAGTGTGTTTGTGCGCGTCCATGTCTTCTGCTCTCTGAAATGGAGACTAATGGGCGACTCGTCTGGGTCTGACAAGCCCTGAGGACCAGTGTTCAGACTCCTTGCGTCTGTCATCCATCATATTTCACGCGCTCTGATGTGAGGAAATGATGCTAAGCTAAGCGCCTTCGGGAAGAGACCCTAGTCCACTGAGACTTTCTGCACATCTACACCTTCACCAGAGCTACAGGACACACTACATTAAGAGACTCTCCCAAGCACCATTACACTTATGTGCCTTTTACATGAACACAAACTATTGACATTAACTTGATTAACTCTTTCCCATGTTGAAGTCAGAGTTATTAGCCCTCCTGAATTATTAGCTCCATGTATATTTGTTCCCCAATTTCTGTTTAAAGGAAATAACATTTTCAACACATTTCTAAGCATAATAGTTTTAATAACTCATTTTTAATAACTGATTTATTTTATCTTTGCCATGATGACAGTAAATAAAATTTGACTAGATATTTTTCAAAACACTAGTATTCAGCTTAAAGTGACATTTAAAGGCTTAACTAGGTTAATTATGTTAACTAGACAGTATATATATATATATATATATATATATATATATATATATATATATATATATATATATATATATATATATATATATATATATATATATATATATATATAAATTAATTGCCTAAGGACACTAATAATATTAACCTTAAAATGGTTTAACACTCTACAACATGGTGTTGCCAAATGGCAACATGCTATTCATTTCCCTGCCACTGTTTCTTTAAGACCAATGTTCTCGTATTTTTGATGGAAAGAGAAGACCTTAGCTTAGCCAATTATGTGCTTTGGCTAAGTCACATGACATGCTGTGTTTTTCTGCAGTGCGATTTCTGACAGACTGGTGTTTATTGTGAGTAGTTGCAAATGTAAACGTCAATAAAAACTGATCAAATTATGTCAGATTCACAAAAATATCTGAAACATCACCTCCAGTAAGTTATGATGACATATTCACAACTCAAAAAAGTTTTTATCAAATTAGTTTTTTTGTAAATGGATCAAATGTACTGTGTGTGTTGCCAAATGGTACTGTGGAATAGTGGAACGTGCAATATTGCAATGGGTTAGCTAGCTTTAAGTTGTAACAATAGCAACACGAATGCTAGTAATATAATGTTGATTAGTAATATGGTAATGTAATTTAAATTATGGATAAAATCTAGTTTAAATGACAATACTTTTGCTTATGAAATAAATACAGGGAACAGTGTATTAGTGAAGACCACCATGCTCTATGGTAAGTGAAAGAAGAAAAGGACAGAACTGGCTCTTCCTGCAGATGAAAGTGAGGATGAGATGAGTTTTAATGACCATGAGAATGATGTAGACTGGACATTTGATAAGAGCAGTGATGGAGACGGTTCAGGTAAGTTAGCTCAGAGTCAGATAAGACAGGCGTAGAATAGTGAATATAGTATAATATATAAACATTGTTAGCTTGTAGCTACATTATTCTGATGCATCTGGATATACTAGACTAATTTTTTTATTAGTTATAATATTTACTGGAGAAAATATTTATATTTATGTTGTATATCTGGATCAGTTGGCATTTCTGTGTGAAGTTTGCATGTTCTCCTGCGTTCGCTTGGGTTCCCTCCGGGTGGTCTGGTTTCCCCCACAGTCCAAAGACATGCAGTACAGGTGAATTGGGTAGGTTAAATTGTCCGTAGTGAATGAGTGTGTATGGATGTTTCCCAGAGATGGGTTGCGGCTGGAAAGGCATCAGCTGCGTAAAACATGTGTTGGATAAGTTGGCGGTTCATTCCGCTGTGGCGACCCCAGATTAATAAAGGGACTAACCTGAAAACCAGGCAACCGTAACACCTGCTGTTAATAAGCGCTGATAAAATTTGTTATGGCGCTTTTTTTTCAAAGTGATTTTAAAACTTATTTTAAGCGATCTGAAGGCAAAACAAGGTTTATAAAAGCTGCAAATATATTTCCTTTAATCCATACATGTACACATAAACATGTAAACTGTCTATGTCTACTCTTTCGTAAGACATGTCATACTCTTTTTTAACATGTGTTTACATATCCACATAAAATAAACCTAATTCAAAGATTTAAACCGGAGTTTTCTTTTAAAAGTGTCCTGCCGTTATCAGCGTGCAATGAATCTTGGGACGTTCGAGGCCGCGAAGGATCCACCTTTTGTGCCTTCAAATTTTTTAAAAATTAGACAGTCTTCCTCACGCCGCGATGATGCATTGCACTTCGAATGCATCCTTCAAAGGGATGCAGCCTCTGAAATGAGACACAACTATTGTGTCATTTAAACTGCATACTTTTTTAATTTGTGGTGGGAAATGGGCGCCACCATGGTAGTCTGCTCTGCAGTGGAGAGATAAGAACTGCTGGATATAGAACATGTTAATTCATCATTTTCTCCCATGAAAATAAGTGGCTGTTTAGCTGGGAGAAGAATAGAGTAAATCCTCTAGTAACCTAAACAGTGTGTATCTGATTTTAATAAAGCACATTGTCCAATTCTGTTCGGACCAAGAATGTTATGTTTGCCAGTATGTATGTGTTTTTAAATCTTTGAAATTGTGATTTATGACAAGCGACATAGCGGCGGCACAGTGGCTCAGTAGTTAGCACTGTTGCCTCACAGCAAGAAGGTCACTGGTTCAATCCTGGAAGCTGCCATTTCTATGTGGAGTTTGCATGTTCTCCCTGTATTCATATGGGTTTCCTCTGGGTGCTCCTTTTTTCCCCTACAGTCCAAAGACATGAAATATAGATGCACTGGATGAACCAATTTGGCCGTAGTGTATGAGTGCTTGTGTGAATATGAGAGTGTATAAGTGTTTCCCAGTACTGTTGTGGCTGGAAGGGCATCCGCTGTGCAAAACATGCTGGAATAGTTGCCGGTTCATTCCATTGTGGTGACCCCTGATATATAAGGGACTAAGCCAAAGGAAAATGAATTAATTAATTAATGACAAGCAACACACTTATCTTTATCTGGTTAAGCATGAGCCATCACGGGAAAGCAGAATGGAATTTAGCAGCTGATTACGAGACACATTAAACAATCTAATCACACTGGTGTGATCATACACGTCAAAGGGTTAAGACAGTACTCTGAGTAAACAGACATTTTCGATTGCATTGTGTATATATACATTGTATGTATTTTAGATTCTATTTTAGAGTGCAATATAAGCATGTTCACACTTTAGTCACACTATTACCATCTTGTAGCACTTTTCAACACATTTTGGAACAGGAAACACACAGTGTCAGTGGTCAACAGTTTGATGGCAAAAATGTAAAAAGATGTGCAGCTCATACAGGCAACAATGTTTTAAAAAAGCACCATTCACACATCCGTTTCAAAATACCAGTACATTCTGACACATCATTAACCTAAACTTGAAGGGGGTCAGCATTATTAAATAATTAATAGTGTTATTTTTTCATTTAGTGTAACTTTCACATTCATGCTGCGGCTTTTGTCCCAGAAACAAACCAAAATGCTGAACTATAAGAGAAAAATTGTTGTTGCTTGCATCCAAAAGGCAGAGATGCTACTGGCAGTAAAAAACATATGGCTGTAAAGCTATATGCAACAGGCATGAGGAATTCCATGGATACAAAAAAAAGTATTGCGAACAAGGTTGAAGAAGAGATGTGAACGGAACACTTTCGTATGTCAAGAGATACATTCAACCCAGGATCATTAGTGATACTTAACCCTGTATCCATTTCTGGACAGTGCAAAATATGTCCCAGGTGGTTAGTTTTTCTGCAGTTTTTGTTTTCGCAAATCCACAAGAGGCCACTGAGCACGCTTTTTCAGATTTCAAATTTCTCTCGCGAGTGCCATTCACGTCTGCAGTTCTCCCAAAATTTCACTAGAGGCCACTGTCAACTGACTGACTGACTGACTGACTGACTGACTGACTGACTGAAAGACTGACAGATCGCCCCTGCCACCCCCTTCCCTAAAGCCAGCCAACAGAGACCTTTTTAAAACAAAAGACCCCCCTTCACATGCATGCACATCACACAGCAGTTTGAAGTCCACATGAAATAAAAGTCGCTTGATTTTTATTTCAGCATGTTGATGTTCCTCCAACTAAAATGGAGTAATGAGAACATTTGCATAGCATTCCATCCTAGCACACTATCAGTAAGAGGGGCATGGTTAGAATGCAGAAGCAGTCAAACTGACGTCAACAGTGAAAGACCAACACTCCAAATGTGGATTGAATTGTCAGACTCTGATTGAAGATTTCCAAAACGTTTTGTGAAATGAGCAACGTTTCCGGTATTTTAAAAAGAGCCACAAGATCTCTTTTTGGTAATACAGTACAAATGTGATTTTATTTTACTTTTTTTTTTTGGAAAAGTCTGTATGTGAGAAAGGGACTAATGTCTTATTCAGAATAAAGTAAGTAAATAGACTATTGATGTTCATGTAAACACAACCATTGCTACGATATGTACTAAAGTAATTTGGTCTATTATTGTGGTAAAAGCAATTATATTATATAATTTACTGCTCTGCAATCATTTTTCTAAACATACTTCTGTTCACATTAAATCTAATTTAGCCACAAGCCTATGTGGTGGTAAGGAATTTATATCTGTTATGATCTTTAAAGCTTACAGAACTTATAATAGGAAAAAAAGATAATTTTACATGCAATATGTGTAGGAGAATTATATGATATTCAAACCTTTTTAATTCAAAACCTCATCATATACCTTGCCATTATACAGTCATATACTGTATTACATACATGCTCATGTGACTTCAGGAGTATTTATATCCTTGGAGATATTTTTTTAACTTGATTTTAGAGTTTTCTCATATATAAATGTCATATTAAAACATGCATTCTGCCTTCTGTATTTATTTCCAAATGTCTTTATGTATTAATTTCACGATATCGTCACCTTGGAATTATAAGGTTCTATCTGCGTTCTGAGTGATTTTGGGATATTGAGCTTTAAAGTGTTTGCATTCCATAGAAAACAGTATTTTTTTTTAAATAAAAAGTCTTAAAATGTAAACAACTTATAAAAAAAAAAACATCCCATAATTTAAATAAGCTGTCATTTATAAGAATATGTCAATAGCTCAATTTTGACAAAAATGTCAGATAGAACTGTATAATTCTAAGGTGAAGATATATATTATTACATAGTTCATTGTTCTATTACATTATTTTGTTCCAAACTCTCATTATACAAATACTGATTGCTGTCAATCAGAACTGATCAAAATGGAGAGTAAAATTGACTATTTCAGTACATATACAATAGACAGTTGTGGTATTAGTTTCACCACAACCAGGGGCGTAGTGGACATTTTAAAAGTGGGGGGGACAGCTGTTTGAAATCCATCCAAAGGTTTACATTCTTAATCACCTGTTTCTAAATGGTCTGTCTGTGAGGGGTACGTATTCCATTTTTATGCTCTGTTTGAAGTGCAGCAGATCGTGAATTATTGTGCTCAATTTCAGTTATTTATAACAATTTCTTGGTTTTATATTTGGATTTGATGCTCAAGAAGCATTTTTATATATTATGAAAATGAATATATTTTTTATCTGTGACTTTTTTTTTTTTTCAATTTTATTACAATAATATATATATATATAAACATTTCTGATTTCTCTTTGACTTTAGGTCATTTATTGACCACAAACTTTTGAACGGTTTGTTTAAGCTATTATGCACAATAAATGTATCCCTTTAATCTCTCCCGGCTGAAGTACATACAAAATACGCTCACAGATTTTGGTCTGTATCACCTTGAGGGGTAATGGAAAGCCCTGCAGCCATTATAGGATCTGCTGTTGCTCTTATAAATACACACCCAGGAGTCTAAAGAGAAATGTGCTGATTCATGATGTCTGATCGAGCAGTAAACACAACAGCAACCTGCACAAACTCTCACCTCCCAGGAGCAATCCATTCAGAAGGGCTTCAGTGGGAACACAAATGGGGAGTTAGGGTATTATTGCAGAATCTACCTATCTGGTGGCTTTCACATGACAGACTCTTGCTACTCAAGCGTTGCTGTAATGTGGCAAATTCAGCAACACCTAAAAGGTAAACGTTTCCCTAAACTGTTAAGGTTGTTGTTTGATATTCTCGTCCCAATTTTTTTTTTTTTACAAAAAGCAAAGAATAATTATGACTTCTGAAACATCCTTAATAAAAACATTTGGATCAGGGTAAATTCCTCTGTTTATTTTGTTTGTTTCTTTGTTTGTGGTTTATAAGAGCTTAGGGTACATAGATACATATCAACACAAGACAACAGAAAGCCATTTAAATATATATATAATAAATAATAATAATACAAAAAAATAAAATAAAATAGACATGATTTTTGACCAACCATTTTTTTTACTAAAATAACATTGGTCTGATTTGATCCATTTGGTACTAAATACAAAAAATACAAAAAGATTATACAGATTCTAATCTACAGTACTTTTTAATGTAATCGCACCAGAATTGTTCTATTCCTGTTGATAAAAATATACTAAAACTTGAATAAACACACTTATAATTAGGGATGCACAAGATTTTCCGGCATCGGAAATTACTGGCCAAAAATAGCATTTTTTTGTTTTTTACAGAACAAGAACATCAGCTGAAAATATGAACCAAAAAAAAACAATGCTTTGGCACCCTTCCGAGCAGTGTACAGCACGCTGGTTTCTTTTTCCCTCCAGCTGTAGATACTGGTCTAAAGTAGTTTTCACACTGGACGTGGAAAGTGAAGATTTATAAAAAAATTTTAAAGTGAAATAAAGATTTATAATATTAAATATAAGGCCATGCTTTATTTAATTAAATAATTTTATTGTTAATGTACATGGTACATGGTCAGGTAAGTGCCGTTATAAAATACACTGCCGTTCCATTTGAAGAAGTCTCCAACTTGTGTCCTCGCGTCCTCGGTAGTTCGTTCTTCCAAGTCTGAACTTGGAAAGTTTGAACTTCCAGCCTGAACTTTGTATACCTGGTATTGAGAAACAGCTGCAGACATTTCTATGTAGTATATTTGTTCCTGCTGCTTGCAATAGCCCTACTGTGCTGTCATGGCAACGCTGGTAAAATTATGCATCTCTGCTCGATCACTTTAAAAAAAAGTTACTGCCCATATTTTGGGGTTATTTTATTTGGCTTGTTTTTTTTTTTTTTATTCTGTGTAACTTATATTATTGAATTCAGTTTAAAAGTATTACAAAACTACATTGTTTTTTTAAATAAAATATAAAAACAATTATTACAAAACATTATTTCAACTTTGGTTTTTGGCCAACTGGATCTTGAATTTTTGGTTTTGATTTTGGCCCAGAAAGAGAATAACTTTCTTATTCTCTTCTTCTAAAAGAGAGAGCAAAACAACATCATCCTGCACACCTGAAGGTTCCATTTAGTTTATTTATTTTTATTTATATTTATTTATTTTTTTTCACAAAATATTCATTAGTACAGAATCATATTCAGAGATCAAGTGTCTGTGTGAAACAAATAATAAAAAAATGCATACAAAAACTGTTTAACTGTTTAAGCAAATTTCCGGAAACCTCGTAAGAGCCGTGTCCACTCATCAGCATCACGGTTCACCTCATTTGACAAATTCCGCTTGGCAAACGCTACATGAGAGGACTTTGCTGTTGCTGCAGAAATGAGGCACTTAGTGTCTCGAATTTACAAGAGCTTCATCAGTCTTAAGTCAACACTATAGCTCCTATTTCGGGTTTGTTGCTAAGGAATGGGATTTGTGTTGCCAATTTGTAATTGAGTTGACTCTGTAACAAGCGTGTAGGAGGAATGAAGCAGAGAACGGCACTACATAACATGTTCAGATGAGTCGGCCCATATGCTGGTGTCTGGATTTCATTAATTACACTTTTTGATGATAATTAGTCCAGTGACTTAATTATATCTCTATATTTGTCTTCACATGCACACTTCACAACTCTTTTAAAGGGTCATACATTCATTGTTTTACATTTCCTTGAGACCCATGTCTAAAGTTAGTCATGATTTTTTATATCTCTTTGTCAATCTAATAGTAATAGTAAATATTTGTTTTCTCCTTCTTTTTTCTTTTCTACATGTTGATGATCTTTCTGTAATACTTCTGAAAAGGATGATAAGTACTCTGACAATATATATATCCGTCTGTCCCAATTTACTTAAGAAACTTAAGATTGCAATAATATTACTAATTATTATTTAAGGTTATTTAATGTTAATCAAACAACAGTTAAGAGAACCATAAGAAATGCATTCATAGTTTTTCAATGAACAGCTATAGTAGCCTAGATTTAATGAGAATCAATATATATTTAATTCACACTGAAGAAACAATGTAATGAGATTTGACAATTAATTAAATATTGTAGATTAGGTTATTATTTTAATAGGCTATTTGTTTAATTTATTTGCAGCTTTTTCCATTTTATTTATTGTGTCTTTTGTAAAGCCCTTTCTTTGTATTATTGACTGTTTCAACTTGCTGTTGTTTGTTGACAGTGAATCTTCCCAGAATGAACAGATTAAATGGTGTAGGGCATTTTGGGGGTTTTTATTAATGCAATAAAAGAGGCTCACTCTTTCCTGCTAACTTAGAGCTCCTAGAATCAACTCTATATTTATTATTGCATCCCTTACCTGTTAGATCACTTATCCTGTGCTGAACTGCTGCTGCTTGTCTGACTGATCATTCATTCCTTGCTGTTAAGAAACTGTTTAAAGTTGACATCATTCATCATTTATATTCTGTTACGGGTTCTTGTGTCCTTGAAGATGCTCAGTGTGATTAAACTCCCAACTTCAACGGTTTTCTGAATGTTTGGTTTAAATTAGGTCAATAACCCAATTTTGTGTGCATCGGTCATTTGCATTAGAGTTAGGGTTAGTGACTACATTTACATGGACATCTGTAATCTAATTATTTACCTTAATCTGAATGAGACAATAATGTGATTAAGGTGTTTACATGAGTTGCTTTGGTAACACTTTATAATAACTACACACTACGAACCATTTATTAAGCATTAGCAAATAGTGAATTTATTATCTGTTAAGCAACAACTCTACATTAATAAATGTTAGTAAGCAGTTTATAAGTGCAGCTACAAATGCTCTATTCTTGACTTATAACCACATTTATAATGTGCTTAATAATTGTACTTTCATACTTTGTTAATGATTTATTTTTCATTACTAAATTAACTATTGCATTATTTACAAACCAGTGATATAGGCATTGTTGGTGTTTTTTTGAAGATCATTCAAAATGAGTTAGTAAATGATTAATAAACTATTCAAATTACTATGCACTAACTACTCAAATTAATTTTCCAGAATGGTCCTTTACTGACTCGGTAGGTGCAGAGAACAGTGTCAAACAGCCTGGTGTGTAAATATGATGTAATATTTAACTGTGTGTATTCTATTTATGCATACAGATTGATTGATTGATTGATTGATTGACAAAACTGTCATGTGTCATGCTTTCCCACTAACACCAACTCTATGCTTTTCAAAAATATGCTGATAAACTAATGCTGAATTCATACTGCACAGTTTTAACTCTGATATTCACTTGCCAACAGGTTTTGTGAAATCACAGACAAATGCCTGTAATCGGCGGCAAATAGTTGCATGTTCGCAGTCCGATTGTCAGAGACGCATTCAGATGGATATGCTGACATGTCACCAGCACCTGCAAAATAGCTGCCATACTAAATATCTGGTCCAGCACATGAGTGTCAATCATGAGCGTTGCATGAGCAGCGCTGAACCAAAGGTTTCATTTTTTTCTGCACTGCTCACGCTCAAAGTTACAGCACACTTTATAAATAAATATGATTTCAAACTAAAAGTTGCATAAATGCACAAAACAAGCATAAAGTGCACATAATACAAGTGCTTAGTGTTTTTTTTTTTTTACAAAAATAAATAAATACATAAATAGCGGCAACATGGTACCGCAGTGGGTAGTACGATCGCCTCACAGCAAGAAGGTTGCTGGTTCGAGCCTTGGCTAGGTCAGTTGTCATTTTTTGTGTGGAGTTTGCATGTTCTCCCCGTGTTCGAGTGGGTTTCCCCCGGGTGCTCTGGTTTCGCCCACAGTTCAAAGTCCATGCGGTATAGGTAAATTGGGGATGCTAAAACTGACCGTAGTGTATGTGTGTGCATGAGTGTATGGGTGTTTCCCAATGATGAGTTGCAGCTGGAAGGGCATTCGCAACATAAAACATATGCTGGATAAGTTGGCGATTCATTCCGCTGTGGTGACCCAAGATTAATAAAGGGACTAAGCCAAAAAGAAAATGAATAAATAAATAAATAAATAAATAAATAAATAAATAAATTAATTAATTCAGAAGTTTCAGATTCAAATAAAGTATGGTGCATAATTCTTAATTAAATTATACATCATCAGTGTTTTTTTTCCACATTAAATATTTAGTACAGTAGAGAGAGAAAGACATGGGGAGCAGAGAGAAGGGAAGAATCGGCAAAGAACCTCAATCCAGGAATCAAACTCAGCTCGCTATGAGGAACTCACATTTAACCTCTAGGCTAGCCACAAGGTTTTGATGCAGTCTTGAATTTTATAAAGCACTATATAAATACAATAGAAGTAAAGTATTACCACTGATAGTAATAAAAAATAAACAATAATAATAAAAACAAAAAAGAGAACGCTACGGTTACTAAAGTAACCCTTCGTTCCCCGAGGGGGGGAACGGAAATGCTATGTGGAAACTTCCACTATGGGGATTTCGTCAGAATCCAATCATCTGAAAGAGTATAAAAACGGGCCAATGAAATGCCAATGAGTTGGCAGCGTCAGCGTGCACAGCTGGCGTCAATGACAATCAGTCATGCTATAAAGACGCAGCCAGTGCCATGCTCGACATCCTTTTCTAGCTGAAGAGACTTTTGCGCTCAACAGTTAAGGGTAAATCGTTGTGGCGAAGGAACATAGCATTTCCGTTCCCCCCCTCGGGGAATGAAGGGTTACTTTAGTAACCGTAGCGTTCCCCTTCGGATGGGGAACTCCAATGCTATGTGGAAACTTCCACTATGGGGAAATCTATGGAAAACGCCACAACGAAAGAACCTTACTGCGCCCCTGGCGAAGGGTGTGCCACGCAGTAGAGCGAGCGCACCTACAACGCCCCGAGACACAGTCTTCCAACGTGTCCCCTGGCCCTCACTTACCTGTTCAGAAACGGTTATATTTTTCGGGGAGTCGCAATAACCCAGTAAAAAGGTTTTGATACGACAGTACGTTGGGAAAGCGTTCAGTCCCGATAGGGAGGACGCTGCGGAGCTCACCTGCTACCCAGAGGGGAGACCTGGTGACAATCTATGGACCAGCCCAGAGATGGGGGGGTCCTAGCATAAGGATGGTTAGCGGGGAGGGAAGACACGAGCCCGCCTAGAAGGGGGGACTAAACCGTGGCTGAGTGAGCGTATGGGATCGCCAGCGGGGATCACGCATAGCAGGCACCTATACCCAGAACGCGGGCTGACCAGCGGGCATGCCAACAACGTAACGGGCCAACACCTGACTCCTCCGCTGAGTCAAATGCTGGGGGCCTCGGAGGAACTCTGCAGGGTTCACCAAATGGTGAACAGAACTGACAAAGCTGAAAAGGCGCACGTATCTCCGGGTTAGGGAAAAAAGGCGCAGCAAGCGTATTTCGACACCTCAACCGAATTGTTTCCTCAATCACCAAGGGCTACCTAATACCCTTGAGGAAACCGGCTCCACTCGCAGATTGTAAAACCTTGCAAATGTATTAGGTGTCACCCAACCCGCAGCTCTACAAATGTCCGTTAGAGAGGCGCCGCGTGCTAATGCCCAGGAGGATGCGATGCTCCGAGTGGAGTGCGCTCTCACCCCCGGGGGACACGGCTCACCCTGGCTCTGATAAGCGAGGGAGATGGCATCCACTATCCAGTGGGCCAACCTCTGTTTAGATACGGCACTTCCCTTCTGCCGACCACCGTAACAGACAATGAGCTGGTCAGAGGATCTAAAGCTCTGAGTGCGGTCCACATACACTCGCAAAGCGCGAACAGGACACAATAATGAAAGGGTTGGGTCTGCCTCCTCCGCGGGCAGCGCTTGCAGGCTCACTACCTGAAAAAAACCACTGGCAATGAGCGTTCTCGGCGGAAGCAAACAGGTCGACCTGGGCTTCCCCGAAGCGCGCCCATATCAGCTGAACAGACTCGGGGTGGAGCCGACATTCTCCCGGGGTAAGGAGCTGCCGTGAGAGCCCGTCGGCCGCACGGTTGAGCCCGCCCGGAATGTGAACAGCATGCAGTGACTTCAACCGCGTATGATTCCAGAGGAGCAGACGGCGAGCGAGCTGAGACATGCGGCGGGAGCGTATACCCCCCATACGGTTGATATACGCTACCGTCGCCGTGCTGTCCATCCTGACCAGCACGTGTTGCCCCCTCAGCACCGGTAAAAAGCGGCGCAGGGCGAGAAACACTGCCAACAGCTCCAGGCAGTTGATATGCCAATGCAGCTGGGTTCCCTTCCAAAGGTCCGCAGCAGCATGCCCGCGACACACGGCCCCCCAACCCGTACTGGAAGCATCTGTCGAAACGACAACATGCCTGGATGCCTGACCTAAGGGCACTCCGGCCCGTAGGAAGGAGGGGTCCCTCCAGGGGGTGAAGGCGCGGCGACACAGCGCAGTGACAGTCACTCGGTGTGTGCCCGCGTGCCATGCGCGTCTGGGGACCCGATCGTGAAGCCTATGCTGTAGTGGTCTCATATGGAGCAATCCGAGCGGCGTGACCGCGGCTGCGGATGCCATATGCCCCAGGAGCCTCTGAAATAATTTCAGGGGGACCACTCTTTTCCTGTCGAACTCTCTCAGACAGTTCAGCATTACCTCGGCGCGCTCCCGTGAGAGGCGCGCCTCCATAGTGATCGAGTCCAGCTCCAGCCCGAGAAAGGAGATGCTCTGCACGGGGGCGAGCCTGCTCTTTTCTCGGTTGACCTGAAACCCCAACAGGTGGAGGTGCCGGAGCACCTTGTCTCTGTGCACAATCTCCCGAGTGTGGGCTAAAATCAGCCAGTCGTCGAGATAGTTGAGTATGCGGATACCCGCGAGCCGAAGGGGCGCGAGGGCACCCTCCGCGAGCTTGGTGAAGACCCGCGGAGACAGAGAGAGCCCGAAAGGGAGGACCTTGTACTGCCATGCTCGACCTTCGAACGCAAACCGCAGAAACTGCCGGTGGCGTGGAAGTATGGAGATATGGAAATACGCGTCCTTCAGGTCTATTGCTGCAAACCAATCCTGAGGACGGACGCATCGGATGATGCGCTTCTGCGTAAGCATTTAGAAGCGCAGCTTGTGAAGGCAGCGGTTCAAAACGCCAGATCTAGGATTGGCCGTAGCCCACCGCTCTTTTTGGGCACGATGAAGTACGGGCTGTAGAACCCGCTCTCCATCTCGGCTGGAGGGACCGGCTCGATTGCATCCTTCGCCAGGAGGACAGCAATCTCCCCTCACAAGACAGGGGCGGACGCAGGGCTGACCCTGGTGTAATATACGCCCGTGAACCTGGGAGGCGGTTTCGCGAACTGAATCGCATAGCCGAGTCTGATCGTACGGATGAGCCACCGCGATGGGCTGGCCCGCGCTAACCAGGCAGGCAGCGCCCTCGCAAGTGGCCCCCCCCGCGCGATCGCTGACGTGCCAGTGGTGGGGTAGCGTGGAGTGAGTGGGCTTGCCCGGGAAGCGCTGGGGTCCCACGGGAGAGCAGGAGACGAGAGACTCGCTCTCGTCTCGCACCCAAACTCCAGAGGAGGGGCTGAGAGGGGGAGAGAAAGGAGACCGTTCTCTCGCGCTCCGTGAGCCCTTGGCGAAATGCACCGATCCTGCGAGCTGGAAGGCATAGCGTCCCAGACTGGCAGTGTTCGGGCTGTCACATCCGGGGAAGGAGAAAAAAGCTCTTTCATTGGGTTTTGAGTGGCGTTGAAAAACGCCTTTGATGTTATTTGTTGAGCCCGGCCCCCCACCGGGCAAAGAGCAAGTTCTCTCTTCTCCGGATGGCCCGTCTCAGGGACGCTTCGCGGTCCGTTTACCGGACTTAACGGCGCCCTGGGGCGGGGGCGCTGGCTGCCTGCGGGATGCTCGGCGCGGCCGCTTGGCCGGAGGCGCGGGCGGGGGCACCGGAGCAGGTCTTGAAGCCGCAGGCGGGCGCCCTCGGCGAGGAGCAGCGGAGGTGGATGGCTCGGCGGGGGGAGCGGTCTTACGTACCCGCCGATAGATGACTTTGCCCATCGCATCCGACTGCTCTCTCACCGCGGTGAACTCCTGGGTGAATTCACCCACGGTGTCGCCGAACAGGCCTGCCTGGGATATGGGCGAGTTAAGAAAGCGAACTTTGTCAACTTCGCGCATATCTGCCAGGTTAAGCCAGAGGTGGCGTTCCTGGACCACTAGTGTGGCCATCGACCTTCCCAGGGCACACACCGCTGACTTGGTGGTACGCAGAGCATAGTCAGTTGCGGTGCAAAGCTCATGGAGCAGGCCTGGGTCGGAACCACCCTCGTGCAGCTGGGCCAGCGCCTGCGCTTGGTAGCGCTGGTAGGTGGCCATAGCGTGCAAGGCGGAAGCAGCCTGGCCCGCAGCTTTGTAGGCTCTGGCTCCGAGGGAGGCAGAAAACCTGCATGCTTGGGACGGGAGCTGAGGCGGACCCCGCCAGGAAGAGGCGCCACGCGGACATAAATTGACCGCAATGGCGCGCTCGATCTGAGGAATCGCCTCATACCCCCTGGCTGCTCCACCATCGAGCGTGGTGAGGGCGGAGGCGCACGCAGATCGGGCAGAGAAAGGTGCCCTCCAAGACTGCGTGAGCCTACTGTGCACTTCCGGGAAGAAGGGGACGGGAGGTCTAGAAGGCTTCGCCCTCTTAGCATCCTCCACGTAGCACCCATCTAGTCGGTCCGGCCGCGGAGCTGGGGGATAAACCATCTCCAACCCCATGGCCGAAGCAGCCCGAGAAAGCACGGCTAGCATATCCGCTTCTGGATCCGTGACCGCGCTCGCCACCCCAGAGGGAGGGAGCGTGTCCGGATCCTCGTCGGATAGTGATAGCCCACCCTCCGATGCAATGATGGACATCTGGTCCTCGGTGTCATCAAGCGAGAGGGCGACCATCCCTGAGGATGGAGCGCTTCTCTCGCTCAAAGCTTGGATGGAGCGCGCTGAGGAGTGGGAGGTCCGCGAGCCCGAGGGCGGCGGATTTACTCCTACTGTGACCCTCAGATCTGCCCGAGTGCCAACCGCAGAGCGGGGGACAACTGGGGTGGGTCGCCCTTTTGCAAGGGCGAGCCGCGATCTTAGCTGCGCAACAGACATGACGTCGCAATGACGGCATGAACTGCCCGCGAGCACCGCATTGACGTGCTGGACCCCCAGACATGCCACACAGTGCTCGTGCCCATCATCCGGGGACAGGGAACCACCACATCCAGAAACGCACGGCCGGAACGACATCTTTAAAAAGACGCGCTTCTCGGCCGTGTTGCTCTTTTAGGAAATTTGTTTCCTTATACCAGCCGCTCTTTGAGGACCAGAGCCAAAGAACGCCAGGCAAGGGCGAAGAACCCAGCTCGACCGTCTGCCGATGCGTATACACGCTCTGGACCGGGAGAACTGCGTCTCGAACTCTCTCTGCAGTACAGCTTGGAGAAACCCTCAGTAACTCTCTCAGAAACTCGCGAAAGGCTCTGAAAGCGAAAGGATGTCGAGCATGGCACTCGCTGCGTCTTTATAGCATGACTGATTGTCATTGACGCCAGCTGTGCACGCTGACGCTGCCAACTCATTGGCATTTCATTGGCCCGTTTTTATACTCTTTCAGATGATTGGATTCTGACGAAATCCCCATAGTGGAAGTTTCCACATAGCATTGGAGTTCCCCATCTGAAGGGGAACACTATTTTGCCATTTGTGTAACTAGCATAATAGCCTTAGTGATCGATTGGCCCATTTCCGCTGAGTGGTACAGTACAGGACGGTACGGGTTTATCAAGCTTGCATTTCCACTGGCAGAAAATTTAAGTCAACGTCATTCTCGCTTGAGGAAATGCTGAAGTAAAGTTGTACGGGTCGTTCACATATCATATGAGAAGCACTTCTCACAAATCAGATGCTTCATACACATAAATATATAAATGTTTAAATGTTCATTACTAACCTTTCTATGAACATGATTTGATTATAACAGATCAATGATATCTCCGATATGTTGCCAATTAACCTACAGAAAAACTACACACAGGATACACTTAGTCCTTATTTGGGTACAAAAACAACATGCAACATTTAGACCACAGGCAGTGCAAACCTCTCATCTGTGTCTTTAGTCTTCATCAGCACATGTAACCTCTTGATTGAAAGTAATGCCATCATTCCAAGTTCATAATAGTCCAAAAGGTAATGATAATTAAGGCAGTTTGTTAATTTTTTAGGTTGCTGAAAAAAATCCTTTGCTCCTTTATTTTGTTGGGCTTCTCCTTTGTTTTGTTTTTTTAGCTTTGCTCTCGTGTTTGTCCGTTTCTGAAAGGATCGAATGTCAGAAGCACTTCAATAATCACACGCATGCTATTATCATCAGCTCAAGAAGTTCACGTGAGATAAGGTTTGTTTAAGCCAGGGTCGACCTTGCTCGTTATTATATGTATATATTATTATGCTGTAATGTCTCGGCTTTGTATTTAAAAATTGTGGTTCCTTTTTTTTCATTCTCCTGCTTGCGTACACGATGGTGACGTATCTCTATAAACCAATAGCATTCAGCTGCAAGTGTCTAGCTTTGCCTTTTGGTACCCTTTTGTCGTGCTAGGTACCCTTTGGAAAAGATACCCAAAAAGTAGTACGGTACAGTTTACTTTTTGGCACCTTTTGACAGTGGAAGCGCATCGAACCGTACCATACTGTACCGTACCAATCAGTGGAAACGGGCCAAATGTAAGTGATATTCATATTTCCATTGGACTGACATCAGAATCTTTAGAACAAACTGCCCTTTTTAAGGCTTTCTTCCAGAATTTTATTTGAATGCCTTTATTTTAAAACATGAAAACATGAATGTGTCATGACATAACCCTTTTTAGCTACTGTATAAATCAGTTTTGGTGTGAGACCCTGTGTGACACTTGAACAATGTATTTTTTAATGCACTGAACACTGTTTTATTGAATGTGACCATATAGGCTTTCTCTTAGACAGGAGTAGTTTTACTGTGTGTGACGTCCTGTGCAGGGTGATTTGAAGCACACTGGACACACACACACACACACACACATTCACCCACAGAGACCAAGAACACATATTGAGTTCACCTTCCTTCCAGAGAGGTCCTGAGCTCATCAACAACCGATTGTTTTAAAACAAGAAAGACGAGGGAGAGATTGTATCGCTTGTGGAGGCAGAGCTGTTGGCATTTTCTGAAACCCTCTGGAGCCTCAAGCTCACATGGGATTGAATCCACTTTCTACTTAATATATAACAAGGACGCAGCTTTGCACAGGTTTCCCTTTAGTTGTGTGCTCTGTGTATGAGGTAGTTTTATTCAATCGTTGCTGGTAAAATGTTATACAATTCATGTGGGGTTATCTGTATGATAATGTGCTTCTGAAAGCCAGGCTCACACTGTGTGATTTTGGCCATGATTTAGTCATTTGAAAGCAATATTGGAAATCCTAAAAGATAATTTCTTGGAAAAAATATGTGACCTTTGATCATGGCTTTGATTTGTTCACCGACAGCTGGTTGATGGCCATTTTGATCCGATTATTAAATTATATTAAATATTATATAAAATTTTTGCAATGTCAGAAGATTTCAGATACTTTCCTACAGTGTAAGTTTAGCTAAAGCCAAACCAAGAACCACTGCGCTGGACCTGATAATGCAATTAGTGCTACAACCTCAAGTTAATGCACTACTATATTTGCAATATATATATATATATAGGTAGGTATATATACTATAATATCGGAGGTAAATATACTAAACTGCACAGTAAAAAAGGCAGGGTTTCACAATTCAGGTTGTCCCAACATAAATCAATTAAGTTAACATATTGTGTTCATTAAGCTCATTGATATTGAACAAGCAGCTATATATATATATATATATATATATATATATATATATATATATATATATATATATATATATATATATATATATATATATATATTTACACATTTTTTTTTGTTTGAGTGTTTACTACATTATTGTTTATATGGGAAATTTTATTAATTTATTCATTTGCTAAGGCGAACGTGCTACCCACTGCGCCACTGTGCAGCCCAATTTATTTCATATTATTAATAAATACATATTTTTACATTTTAGAATGAACTTATAGAATAAAAATATTATTCCTTTTTTTAATGCACTGGAGATAAATGCCCTAGTAAAGCTGCACCTGCATTTGCCGATGTCTTCTGTATGCTCTTCTATCCATCAGTCACAGTTTATTTTTTAAATGTGATTCATTCACCACAGTTAATCCCTTCTAAGATGGGATGTGGGTCAAATCAAAGGTTACGAAAAGCCAACTTTGGCCCGTGGGGCCAAACTCTGAAATAGCACTAATATTTTATTGTGCAAATACAATATGTGATGCTGGAGAACAAAATCGTCTGTCTTATGTTGCACAGATATATTTTTGGGAAGAGCAAAAAATGTCCCAAAATTATAGGTTTTTCACAATGTTAAGTAAAGATCATCTTCCAAGAAGACATTTTTCAGATTTCCTATTGTAAAGATACCGAAACTAAATGTGTGATTAGTAAATGCATTGCTAATTTACATGTTCTTTTCTCAGTATTTTTTAACCTTCAGATTCCAAATTTCAAAACAGTTGTATCTCAGCTATATGTTATCACATCCTTACAAAGTATACATAAATGGACAGATCATGTATCCAGCCTTCAGATAATGCATAATTATTAATTTCCAAAATATTACAATCATGACTGGTTTCATTCATTCATTCATTCGTTTTCTTTCCACTTAGTCCCTTTTTTTTATTAATCCGGGGTTGCCACAGCGGAATGAACCGCCAACTTATCCAGCATATGTTTTGCACAGCGGATGCCCTTCCAGCCGCAACCCATTTCCGGGAAAATGGCTGGTTTCATATATTGTAATTTATATTGCAATCATATTGTGAAATGTCACATAATTCACATTATAAAAAGTAAATAAAGTAAAATGTATTGTATTTAAAGGTGTGTGTGAGTGTGTTTTCAAGAGACAGAAAGTGTTTTTATTTTAAAAGTTTCAAGTAAACTGAAATCTATTTCATTGCATCCTGCCCAAACTTTTTGCTTCAGTATTAGTTGAAAGACAAATTGTATTTGTCAGATAATGACTTTTTCATTCTCTCCAGTAAAAATCCAAATGTCAAGTCATGCTTTTAGAGCAATTTTGTGCCACTAAGTACCTGTGTCACACTGGCCTTTTATGGGGTTTTTTCATCTTTCATTTTTTTTCAGAAATACACAGATGTCCATGCACATGAACCAGAGTCTTTTTTTCTTCTTCTTTAGTGAAAGAGAAAGTTTAACAGTATCCTTCTTAAAATGACCTTCAGCTAAGTTTTGATTCCAGAAGTAGGTCTCCTCTGAAAAATAGCCTGGGTAAGAGAATAACCTATTAAAGTCTTGTAAGTGTCTAATAGTCTGAAGTCTCCTCGAAGAATTCTTCTATATTACCAAACATTTCTACAGGCCCAGAGCATTGATAACGCTCATTGCACGATTTGCAGATAGATTTAGGTCACTCTAGCTGGTGATAACTCTAATTAACCACTGGAGGACTAAAAATTACCAAACTGGCTAGGGATTCAGAATTATGGGAAGCTTGTGGTACAGTGTACAGTATGGGAATTTGAAAAATAGCTACTTGACAAAAACATCTTTGAAGAAAGAGTCAATGGCTGTGTCCGAAATTGCATACTTCCATACTATATAGTATGCTAAAAACTGCGAGCTGAGTAGTACAGTGGCTTGCAAAAGTTTTTTTTTTTTTTTCAAAAAGAACAACGACCCTAAATATAAAGCCAAGGCTACAATGGAATGGTTTAAAGTAAAATATATTCATGTGATAGAATGGCCCAGTCAAAGTCCAGACCTAAGTCCAATCAAGAATCTGTGGCAAGATCTGAAAACTGCCATTCACAAATGATTTCAATCTAATCTGACTGAGCTTGAATTGTTTTACAAGGAAGAATTGTCAAAAGTGTCAGTTCCATACCCCAAAACACTTGCAGCTGTAATTGCAGCAAAAGGGGGTTCCACAAAGTATTGGCTCACAAGGGCTGAATACGTTTGCACACTGCACTTTCAGTTTCAGAAAAATTGAACTAATGTATAATTGTCTTCTTACTTCACAAGTCTGTGCCACTTTTTGTTGGTCTTTCACATAACATTCTAATAAATTATAAATTTTTGTGGTCATAATGTGAGAAAATGTGGCAAGCCACTATATGTCCGAATAGAATTCGAAAACTTGTACATGAGAAGTACCCGGATGACCTAATACTGGTAAGATTCTGAAGGTCACATGATGGTGGATGTAGTTTGTCCAGGTTCCATTCATACTACTCACATTCATACTGTATAGAACATACTTTTCTAATGGCTGCGTAGTACTTTTAAATTCAAATGCAGTACCTACTGAGTAGTAGGCGATTTTGGATTCAGCCAATCAATGTGTTTTTAGCAACGCTTGTTTAAATAAACGAGTGACTAACTTTATCAATTCTTTCACAGTTTTTTTTATTTTATTTTTAACGTTTTTTGCTGAATTGCACTATATCCTATGGTGTGACATAGCAAAAATTAAGAAAAACAACTTTTATTAATATACAAATATATAAATTATTTAATATGAAAGTATGAATAATATTTTGGCAGTCCATTCCGCTGTGACGATCCATAATAAATAAGAGACTAGGCGAAAAGAAAATGAATGAGAGAACTGTATGTGATATATAATGGTGGTATATATATATATATATATATATATATATATATATATATATATATATATATATATATGGGGTCATGGTTAGATTTTCTAGTCCCTCCACTGAATGAGCTGTGAGTGACAGGCTGACAGACAGGGAGAGAGAGCGAGAGCGCGCGCATGTGCGTGCTGTTTATACCTGCTAATATTAAGATGTGATTTCATCAATCCGATCACAGGTGGACAAATAAGACATTCCCAGTCACAACTACAGTGTGTTTCCAGTCACACATGTTTTTTTTGTCTACTTACTACCAGTTCTTTGATAAGGGAGGATCTGTATATTGGCTTTCTATTAACAATACCTTTAATTCTGCGAAAGCTGGGCTACCTATAGCAGAATTTCCATGATTTACATTTCATAATCAACATACAAATCTTATTAATGTACCATATCAATTAAATTCGCTTTAGGGACAGCCTATGGTACGCATTGGCTTATGAAATTAAAGATAATTTATTTCCTATCAACTTTAAGCCTTAACACTTGCCTAAAAACATGCTGTTTTTATAAAAAACACTTTAACAAATATTTTTGAACATCTAAAGCAAATAAATCGTGTAATTAAGCCTCTTAGCATTTATTAGACTAGGCAAACTCATCTCATGAATTTGATCTAACAAAAAGACTGCGATCACTGCTTTGAGTCGAATAATGTTGCGATTATTAAACACATCAATCTAAGTCTATCCACATGAAATAAAACATTCACAAAAGCTGTATCTTATGAAACACCAGTTGGGGGGGGGGGGGGGGAGAGGGGGAGGAGTCATTCGCGAAGCTGCCGCTGACCGCCTGGAGCTTCCTACATTTTTAAATACATGCTATTCTTATAAATAAACTGCCGATTTGACTTTAAAATAACTATATCCTCGCTTAAAAAACTCTTAAAACTTGTTGTTGTGGCATATTTGATGAGTATTTTCCTTATTTTGTGGATTCCCTTCCGCCATTAAAAGTTCTCATCGGTTTACTGGGCAGCACATGTGAGTTGCTATGGTAATTATAAACATTTGGAAGAAGCGCATTTATATTGAACTGTGATCAAAACTGACTGAACTACCTGTGTGTTTCAACAAAAATAATACACACCCTCCAGCCAATCAGAATTAAGGATTTCAACAGACCATGGAATATATATATATATATATATATATATATATATATATATATATATATATATATATATATATATATATATATATGGATATATGGAATATATGGAATAAACATATATATATGTTTTGAACACGCTCAAAACAGTGGAGATGATAGTGGACTTCAGGAGAAACCCCCCTGCACTCCCCCCACTCACCATCATGAACAGCACTGTGGCTGCAGTACAGTCATTCAGGTTCCTGGGCACCACCATCTCTCAGGATCTGAAGTGGGACATTCATATAGACTCTATTGTGAAGAAAGCCCAGCAGAGACTGTACTTCCTTCGTCAGCTGAGGAAGTTCAACCTGCCACAGGAGCTACTCGTACAGTTCTACTCAGCTGTCATCCAATCCATCCTCTGCACTTCAATCACCGTCTGGTTCGGCTCAGCTGCCAAAACCGACCTCCGTAGACTACAGCGAATAGTCCGGACTGCTGAACGAATCACTAGCACAACCCTTCCTACACTTCAAGAACTGTACTCTTCCAGAGTGAGTAAAAGGGCTCGCAAAATCACTCTGGACGCCTCACACCCAGCACACTACCTGTTCGAACTGTTACCGTCTGGTCGGCGCTTCAGAGCACCAAGCACAAAAACAGCCAGACACAGGAAAAGTTTCTTTCCTCAGGCTGTCTACCTTATGAACAGTTAAATATTCCCCTACTGTGCAATAAATATGTGCAATACTTTCTCATACGCACTTGTACACAGCACCTTATATCAATATACAATGCAATACCTTCTACATTCGCACTTGTACACAGCACCTTATATACTGTATATTTATAACAATCTGTACATACAACTCAACATCCAGGTTTCTTCACTAACCGCATCTGTTTAATGTTCATCATTTTTATTATTATTATTATTTTTTTTTTTGTTTTTGTTATTATTTTGTGTTGTCACTTGTCACTCTATGTACACTGGAAGCTTCTGTAGCCAAAACAAATTCCTTGTGTGTGTGAAGCACACTTGGCAATAAAACTGATTCTGATTCTGATATATATATATATATATATATATATATATATATATATATATATATATATATATATATATATATAATTAAATTGTATTTTATTTATTTTTTTCATAACTTGTGTGACTTGGACATATTCAATAAAAAGGGGTGTCATGCCAAAAGACAACACATCTTAACAATTTGATAATGGCTACAAGCAAGTTACATATCAACCAAAAAAAAAAAAACCGCAAGAGGAATGCGGTCCTGCAACTAATTAAAGTTTTTTTTTTTTCAGTTTTGAGATTTGGCTCATGTAAATGTACAAAAAAGTAATGACACAGCCGTTTTTGTAACAAAAGGTATACAGGAGACAACGAAATATTTAACAGTTTACTGCATTTTAAATGATGGCAATACTAATTACAGTATATAACATGTGACAGTGAAAATGCAATGTCACATCTACCACCCATATGCAGTGTTATTTTAAAGCATCAATTAAAATTAGCATTATACAATTTTAAGTTTGTTCAAAACTTATAGATATTTAGTTGGGTGTTTAGTTAGGTGATACGTTTTGTTTATTATTTATTGTCTATATGTCCTTTCCAAGGTATTGGTTTCATTTTATTTTTGGGGTGTTTAAAGAAAAAAGAAAAAGAAAAGATAAATAAATGGACCCAACTCCAAGGCTTTCCTGAAAAATAAAAAATATTTTATTTGTTCCATGTGTCTTTTATGTTACTTCCTTGACCCCCTAGACCAGGGTCGTAAACACAAACAAAGATACTTTTTTTCCACCCTATTCACACAGTATACCATTAATGGATATTGATGAAATAAAAAAGTTAAAGTGTGTACTGTACAAAAATGTTTTTTTTTATGATTTGTTATGACAACATAACAAAGTCAACTTATATTCATTAATGTTGTTGAGATAACAAAACATTTTAGTTTATGTTGATTAAAATAATAGCATGGTGGTAACGCACTGATTTAACATTTAAAAAATTAATAAATAAAAAGCTCATTCATTCATTCATTTTCTTTTCGGCTTAGTCCCTTTATTAATCTGGGGTCGCATCAGCAGAATGAACCGCCAACTTATCCAGCATTTGTTTTATGCAGGGGATGCCCTTCCAGCCACAACCCATCACTGGGAAACCCATACACTATGGCTCTACTCAATTCACCTGTACCGCATGTCTTTGGACTGTGGGGGAAACCGGAGCACCCGAGGAAACCCACACAAATGCAGGGAGACCATGCAAACTCCACACAGAAACGCCAACTGACCCAGCCGAGCCTCGAACCAGTGACCTTCTTGCTGTGAGGCAACAGCACTACCTACTGCGCCACTGCGTCACCTAAATAAATAGTTGATATGACTAATAGTTGACTAGACTACTGAGTCATCGTTTACCCCTACATATGCACCCGAGGCTCTGGAGTCAATACAGAAGGCATTTGAACGAGAAGGCGCCATGAGGTTACCAACAGTTGAATGAATGAATGAATGAATGAATTAATTAATTAATTCAGTTCAATTCAGTTCAGTTCAGTTCAGTTCAGTTCAGTTCAGTTCAGTTCAGTTCATCTTTATTTGTATAGCACTTTTTTAATGTAGATTGTGTCAAAGTAGCTTCACTTAGAAAATTATAGTAAATTGAAACCGTGTAAGTCCAGTTTTCAGAGTTTAAGTTCAGTGTAGTTCAGTTCAGTGCGGTTTAATTAAATGAAGGATTGAATGAACGAACAAAGGGATAAACAAACAAATAAATAAATAAATAAATAAATAAATAAATAAATAAATAAATAAATAAATAAATAATGCATTTTTATTCAATTTTTAACAGCATGTATTTTCTTGCGTTCAGTAGCAGCGGTTGATGTTAATGAAAAACTCTTTTCAATTTCATGTTTCCACAGCACGTCTTTTCATGCATTCAGTACCAGCATATGGTATTGATGTATTTTCAAATGTCAGGTTATAGCATGCTGACACTAATATTACAGGCTAATAGGACCACCCACAGTCATACTACAATATTCAGCCCTTCTGAACTATTGTTGGAAACTTACACTCTAGATTTCAAGGCACTGACAACTGAGCAGTGTTCAGTCTACATCAGCATAATGGGATCAGTAAATGGCCTCATTTAGAAACATTTGTTTGCTTTTGGGGCCAAAAAGGCTTTTTATCATTCCAGAGCTACTGTTTATACTGTCGTAATTAGTCATCTCGGGCATTCAGAAGGCTTTGTTTTAACAGGGCTCAAAATTTGACATCATGCCTTTGGACAGTAGATCGAGAATATTTGAGGATTAAAAGACATCTGATTTTGCAGACTGCTCATTTCATCAGCCTGTAAAGTATGTGGCTGGGATTGTGTTTTGCTTTTGCAATCATGAAATGAGGATTGTGGTTGACAAATCTAAATAGAAGTCCTTTAATTGTGGTAAAAATGTGTCAGGACTCAGACTCAGATTTTGTCTCATCTGTTTCATACCTTACCTTATATTTGAAATCTCATATTTTATTTCTCAAAGCTCATATCTTAAGTTGTTTTCATACCTTAAATTTCGTATCTCATATAGGTCAATGTTTCATACATGTCAAATATAATATCTAAAGTTTGAAATGTTATTCCTCAAATATCTTATACTGTTTCTTATTTCATGTCTGAAATCTCCTATAATATTCTCAAACATAATGTTTTATTTTAAATATCATATCACATATGTCAGATTGTATCATGCTTGTATCAGATCTCTCTATAATATCTCTTTTAATATCAAATTTGATATTTTATTTCATATGTTAAATCTGCAGTAAATCTATTTAATGCCACCATATGTCTTAAAATCATAAATGATATGTTCAAATTAATTAGATATATCATACCTTCAATTTCAAATCTGTGATGTATCTTATATTTAAAATGTCCTATTTTGAACCTCATATTTCAGGTCTCACATTGTATAATTTAAGATTTTATACCTTATATCCCACATTTCTTAGGTTAAAAACAACATATTTGCCAAAGTGCTTACCAATAAATAACTAAAAACAACAGAACAAATTCCACTAACACACATCAATAAGTAAACTAGATCATACTAAATCACACCAAAAGCCTGGGCAAGTATGTGCTCTTGTTGAAAATGAGCTAGTGAAGTACATCTAATTCTAAAGGCATCTAACATCTAAAGGCAGGTCATTCCAGAAGTGTCGCAACTGAAACGCCATGGTCACCTTTAGATTTCAGATGAGATTTTGGGACCATTAATAAATGTTTAGGATGACCACAATGTCTAATTTGTTGAATAAAACTAAATCCTGTCTGAAATGTATACAGGGTGTAGACCAGAAATGTCCAAACTAGGGCCAAGGTGGCCCATGGTAACCTTTGATGTGGCCCATCATCTGATCTGAGAAGAGAGGGGGAATGATGGGAAGGTTGGGGCCAATGCCTTCAACAGAGCTCATCATTGCTAATTTTAACATAACCTTTTGTTTCGTTGTTTAATTTTTGAGTTGCAAAAAAAGCAATGTTTCAATTAAATATTGTGCATGAATCAGATATTTTTAAAATATAAGGATCCTTGATGAGCAAATTAAGTGTATTCAATGTATTCGACATCGAACAACATTGTGTTATAAATAGGATTGTTTGTTTTTATTGTAAGAAGTTCATTATAAAATATATTTAACTATATATATATATATATATATATATATATATATATATATATAGTTTTTTTTAAACGATTACAGTATTCTTTACATTTATTTTTAAATATTAATAAATTAGGAAATTATCAGGGCAACTTTGGCCCATCGCCTTCAAATAACTTTGGTTTTTAGCCCTTCATAAGAAAAAGTTTGGGCACCCCTGGTCTAGAGGTTGTTAGGCTTTAAAAACATACAGACTTATATACTTAAGTTAAACTCTAAGATTAGCTGCAGCTATTGCAATGAGGCCAGCACTGGAGAAACACTCACTTGTTTCTTGCTTCAAGTCAACCATCTGGTTGCTGCATTTTGTAATATTTGAAGATGATTTAACTAATCTGCAGGAATCCCCAGATACAGAGAATTACAATAGCCCAAACCTGAAATAATGAAAAGAAAATTTTATTTTTGCAATGTTTTAGCCAAAAGAAACCTTCCTTTACCACTGTGTTCACCTGCTTATCAAACTTAAGCTCTGCATCAAAGAGCACTCCAAGGTTTCTTAAATGCTTGTGAGGATTGGCAGCAAAAAGTCTTAAGCTGGTTAAAAGAGACGGGGCGATGAAGCCAAGTATTAGACATTCTGTTTAGCCTCATTTAACTGTAAAAATCTCTTAAAACCTATTTTAGATGTTAAGCCTCACATTTAAAATCTCATAACAAATCTCACATTTCACCTCACCTTTTGTGTGTGCATTTTACAACGCATTTTGCAACTCATCTTAAGGGTAAATAGTTTTTTTTACAGTTTTTAACCCATTCAGCTAATCATCTGGACTGACAGGAGCATTTTTCGTGTAGCTTAGCATAAATCATTGAATCGGATTAGACCGTTAGCATTTAAAAAAAGAAAAAAAGAAAGAGTTTTACTATTTTCTAGGATGAAATGGCTAGAAACTACACTCTAATTCCACTGTATAATCAATGACCTTTGCTGCTGTACCATGGCTGCAGCAGGTGCAATGATATTGATATACTGTTACCTTCCTAGCTGAGGACTATTTGTGCATAATACCATTGCACCTTTACCATTGCATGGTGTGGCAGCAAAGTTCCATGCTAACGGTCTAATCCAAATCAATGATTTATGCTAAGCTAAGCTAAGCTAAGCTAAACGTGTTCCTGACAGACACAGATCAAATGATTATATTAAACAATTGTAAAATTCAACTGTTTATTCCAAAAAATTGGAGTGTTCCTTTAGTTCCCCATATTTTTTATTTTCTTTTTACAGACCAGTGTTCTGCAGGTGAAGATACCCATCAGGCATTAAATCATATGTCTGAAAAGCCAACAGTGACCTGCTAATAAAAAAGAACTGACTGTTTTCAAACTTTCTCCTAGAAGGAACAGAAATAGGAGATTCACAAATGAACCAGTTTAAAACAGTTGAATATAATGGATTTTCATTTTCTCTCAGGACCAGATTGAGATGGATGGATGAGAGCTCATGTTTTCATGCTCAGAGTCTTTCGTTTATGTTGTTTTTTCTCCATTTGCTGGTCCCAAATCACTCTTGGATATATCTTGGATATTTTCAATCTTCTTTTTGTGTTTGTATATATTGTACTTAGTTTTCACTCCACTTGCTTCAACAGTTATTTTGCTGGTGTTAAAGATGCGTGCTGTTTACTGATATATTTTTTATGTTTACATTCATATTGTGTTCTTTGTATTTTAAGATAATTTGAAAACTGTTTTGACCACAGTATGGACCCATTTTAAATGCTTGAAAGTTTTTAATATTTTGATTTGAAAAAACAAGTTACCTGAGGCATATGGAATGCAGTGTGTATGGGCGGGACAGTACATTTGATGTTGTTCTCTCTTCTGGCTGCCATTATCAGTCTCACACTTTTTTTTTTTTTTTTTTCATTTTTCTGAAAGTTTTAATTACACCATGGAGACGTTTTTGTTTTGTTATTTCAGCAAATAGGATTGTAAAAAAATATATATATATATATATATATCTGTTGTACTCTACCCAACTATGACACTTCTACTACTGAGAAACCCTGAAATGTGAAAAGGGTCCAATTTAACATGTACCAGAACACTTGCAGCCAATCATCAGTAAGGGGTGTGTCTATTTATGATAGCAGAGGCACTGGCTGTTTTTCAATATGCATTCTTAAGTATATTTCTTAAGTTCTTCTCCATATTCTCGTGTAATGGCTTCATCCACTGCCAAAGTTCAGTTCCAAATCTTAAGAGTGCAAGAACAGAGAATGTGTGAATGAACCCACGTGCATTCTTGATATTGAGGATGCATCAAATGCAAACGTCTAGAAGTTCCAGAAATTATTGCTGCTGAATAAAGGAGGTGTGAAGCACAACAATTTATATATATATATATTTATTATTACAGTTCAGAGATAGAACTTATTTATTTCAGAAGTTTTTCTAAATGAGACGAATGTTTAAAGTAAACATTAAAATGTTAATAAAGGCATACACAAATCAAGGTTGTTAATTTGCTGAACTTCATTAAAACCTGTTTTATTTGTATTGTCCAAAGTATCTTTGTAAGGCTGTTATGCATGTTCCATATATAATGAAAAGGAAATAAAACAAAAAAATTGTTGTATGAATGCTGTAATGTTTGAATAATTTTCCATTAAAAATGCATGAAGATCATGTGACCTGCAGGAAGAACGCAGCATCTTATTTTTCACAGGATGCATTCTCTTTTCTACTGGTCTTCTGAGTTTGTTTTTTTAGAGGTAACTTGGCAAGAATGCTCTCCATGAGAACGTGAGTTCTTTGAATTCAGAAACAGCCACTCTAAGGATGAAGTGTGACAACATAGTGGAACTCCAAGCACAAGTTTATTTAAGCAATGGTTGGGTGTACAGGTAATTGTCAACACGGCAAGATATCAAAAACAGGGGCAATCCATAACATAATCCAATAAACAGGCAAAAGGGTCAGGGTAGGCAGCAAATAATCAATAATCCAAAAACAGTCAAAAATCCTAAACACGACAGGCACGGTGGGTGCCCTAGCTAATACATGTGACAGGCATGTTTAAGCTCAAAATGGTTTTAAAAATAACAAGAGCAGGTAGTATTAGCATATTTATTCATATTAAGGGCAAAATAAGAGAAATAACAAAAGCACACGTATCTAGAAGGTTATACATATTTATATTACTTGTTAGTCTGTCTAAATATCAATTGATGATGTGTTATGGTCTATATCTTTATATGCCCCTATACTCCTGCTTATATAATGGTAAATATTACAATATCATTATCATAGATATGTCTAATGTGATTGCATCAAATCAAAAATGAAGTATTGTGTGAGTAGATTAAAATCCAAAGTAAGTGCAAACGTGAATTCAGGCAAATTTTAGCGGTTGACGTGAATGATGCAGAAGGAGTAACACAGTCTCAGATGTAAGTGGATTATTCTTTACATTAAATATGTTAACACTTTATTTTGATGGTCCAGTTGAGTATTAGCAGACTGTCCGCTTAATATTCTGCTCCTTCAACAAACATTTAATTCAACAAACGGACCATTAAAATAAAGTGTGACCTTAAATATTTATCTGGTGACACTTTGTTTTAATGTACAATTCATGCTATTAACAAACCATTAACTAAGACTTTTAGTTCAATAAAATACTAATTAGCAGCTTAATATTAGTTAGTAGCTGGGTTTATGCATTGGATTAGGGATGTTAAATAGCTTCATACTTTCTAAATGCTAATAAACAGTTAAGGTTATAATAAAAGAGAGATAATATATGGTGTGAAATGTTACTTAACTTAAGTATTACCATTATACCGACAACACTACCATTTTTTTTCTCAAGAGTCTCTCGTATTTCCAGCCTGATCTCAGGAGAAAATGTAAGTATTTTACGTTTTGTCAGTTTAGTGGCTAATTCGCCGGAATTTGTATGATTTCAGTTGTATGAAAATGTAAGATTTTAAAAAGGAGGCGTGGCACTCAACCCCGCCCCTAAACCCAACCGTCATTGGGAGATGAGCAAATCGTACTAAATTGTATGAATTAGATTGTATGAATTCATACGAATTAGCCATTAAAATCAAAAAGTTATGAATTGCCGTGATATTGTGTTGGTATTTTAGATCCATCTCTCGCCACCCTCCCATTTTGTTATTTCTCCCATAAAACTCCCGTAATTTGGTACACACAGTAACACCCCTGGGTTGTCAACTTTGTTATAGTATGCGATAACAGCAGCCGCCCTAAACCTGGTCCATAGTATAGTTACTAACTCGGTTCTCAACTGTGTTATTCAAACAAACACACACCGAACGTACGTTTGTCACATCGAAAGTACAAGAGTAACAAGAACTATATGTAAATTGTAACAATAATATATTCCTGCAAATAGTTTTCCACTTGCACACAGTCTTCAAAACTGCAAACATGTCAATACACATCAATACTTCTTTAATATTTCATATTTAATATGTATTATATCTTTTTTCAGACATTAACAAAACATAATTATTATTTTTAATGTTGTTTATGAATGTAATGCATATACATACATTTAATTGCTATAACAATGCTTGATGTTTGCTTGTATGTATTTTTATTTTTTATTTTTTTAATACGCTGCTTATTTCATTAAGTTTAGGTGTTATTTTATAATTTTTTTTTTGGAAATTATGACAGTTATTTTTGATAACGCTTCCACTTTTACTTTTAATTCTTAAAAAAGCACAAAGAATGGACATGAAGAACAGGGTGTTTATTGGGGTTGAACACAGCCTGGAGATAAAAAAAAGAAGAAAAAAAAAAAGATCGCTAGGTCCTGTTGAGAAATGTGTTTGTTTTGCTGCTTTCAAATATCAACATTGTGCACCTTTAATTTGGAGAGGATTTTGTCACACTTTTAATATTCTAATGGTGTCAAATAATTTGCACGCCTTAAAGATGGGGTGGCCGCAATTCTTCTCATAACTGACATTTTGTCCTCAAAAGTGTGCTGTCATTATGATTATTTTATTGCTCCCAATTGAGCATGAGCCTCCTTGTTTCCAAATCCAGATCAGCGAGAATGAGCAAAATTGTCAGACAGAAGTGTTAAAAATCTGTTGAAACTGTCATTATATCCATAATCTCCCACAGTTATAAAATTGGTTTGAACATTTTGATTTCAACAGAACACCGCTTTTTTACTCAGAATCCGAAGTTCAGATCAGCGAGGCCTGTGATGAGTAAGTTTCTAGCAGAAATACAGAACCTGTGATGAATGAAAGAAATTGGTTAATAAAGGACAAAAACATTTAAATCTACTAAAATATATTGTGTTATGTAAGCCAGGCCAACAGGTGGTGATGTGACTTTGTAAAAAAACACTAAACATCAGTTTATGTATGGTCCTGTAATACCAATGTTGTTCTGGTTGTCAAGCACATGGCATTAGGCTTAATAAACAACATGTACATAATGTTAGTTTCCACAAAGTCATTATGTTAAAATTATGATAATGATAATGTATACTTTTCAAAAACTTGAAAACTCAATTTTCACAAGTAAGTATTTACGGGCTTTAGAAATGCCATTGATTGTAAATGCAAATCTTTTTTTAGATAGTGTATACATCTCTAAAAAGACGTCCAAGACAGCACAAGGAAGGTTTTCTCAATTTTCATTGCAGTGTATTATTTATTTAGTTGTTTAGAAGATTTAATTTTTTTTTTTAATCCAAAGCTGTCTATGTGGATTCATATTTCAAAACCCTAATCTATAACTGTGACCAATGTTCAGGAAATTACAAGGCTTATACACAAGCTAATCATTACTGACAGGTGTGTGAGTAAATCAAGAAAATGGTAACAAGAATCAACTGAATCATGGCACAACATGAACACATAGGGCTCTATTTTAACAATCTAGACTCAAAGTCTAAAGCGCATGGTGCACAAGCATTAAGGGCATGTCCGAATCCACTTTTGCTATTTCAAGGATGGATGAATACGCTTTGTGCCACAGCGCATGGTCTAACAGGGTTGTACTTATTTTCTTAAGGAGTTATGGGTGTGTTTTGAGCATAACGTGCATTAAACCAATCAGAGACTCATTTCCCATTACCTTTAAGAGTCAGTTGCATCATGCCATGGTGGATTTGCTATTTACTTGGCGGACTTTGTAAAAGGAAAAACTGAACGCTTCACTGGCGAGAAATCCATTCATTCAAATCCATCCATTTGGTCTCTTCACTTTCTCCTTCTCTTTACTTTTCCTCCTTTACTTAAATGTACAATTTGTAAATGTACGATTTCCTCCTTTAAATAAATGAACAATAATAATAAAGTGTGGTAAATATACTGAGTTATGTCCAGACACATGTCCTAGTATGCCCTATATGGTTATGTCTCCAAAATCCGACAGGTGGACAAATCTAAACTTGTTTTAATTAAAGCAAATATAAATATACATATAATAAATAATACTGTTAATAATAATAATAATAATAATAATAATAATAATAATAATAATAATAATAATAATAATAATAATAAAATATTATAATTATTATTATTAGTATTATTATAATTATACAAATGCAAATTGTCATGAATAAACTGAAAAAGACCCCCGAGATGAAGAAGGGATTGTTTCAGTTGGTAACAGTTAGCAAACACCAGTTGCAGTTCAATTGTGTTAAGAATTAGATCATCATACTACATATGCAGAGCTGTGTTTGTCAGTGTAGTGTTGTTGTTTTACACACTAACTGGTGTCTCTTATATGTATAGATGTTTGTCTGAATACATGTTGATTGATAATGGTGGGCTGCAATGTCAAGCAATAGTAAATGAAATTCCTGTCATCTCACGTTTTGTCCTCACAAAGTGTAAACAGCTTGCCAATTACTCCATTAAAGCCATACAAATAATAAAAAAAAAAAAACATCAGAAGCTTGAGGTTTGGTTGAACTGTGTGTGTGCTGGGGCTTAGCATCTCATGAATGGGTTGGGGATAGTCATTTCTGACTTTTCAGCATCAGAGAGGAGTGGGGTAGCAGCAGCTCATTAGCATTTAAAGAGATATGAAGTAAAATGGATCACTGTGGACTGAAGTGTTTTGACAAGAAAATTTTTTTTTGTTTATTTACACTGCCATTGTGAAATTTAAACAAAGGTATAGGCTTTTATTAAGACTATAAAAAGATCATAATAACTTGTGTAAAAAGGGCATCCGATGTTACCTCTAGGTAGCGAGTCCTACCGTAAATGACAGAAATGTGTTTTTTTTCTAACAGCCGAGTAGTATGTTTAAATTTTACTTCCTACTTCCTACCTAGAAGTTTGACTGACAGAGAATTTAGCTGCTGCATGATTTTTGCTCTTATTGGTCGGCCGTCATGTTATTGCACTCTTTTTGCTGTTACTGGCTCAGTGACCTGTCAATCATTACGCAATGCACCTGCCCCCTGCACGCACAGCTGCTAACAAATCACGCTAATGGCAGAGCGTCTGGTTTGCAAAAAGGAAACAGAAAATAGATCGTCAAAAGTTTAAATCTGCTGAAGAGAGTTTTGAGAGATTGTTTGAAGCGAAGATATCAAAATCAATGCCAAAATTGATTGAGCGCAGCGGTGATGTTTACGTGCGAGGAGAAGTGAACCGCGAGCAGATTACAGGCCTACACGCGAGGAAACTACAGCTCGTGTGTGCACATGGGATCTTCACGCAAGCACTATTAAATAAAAATATATAGGATATATATCTTATCACAATGTCATAATGTGAAACATTGATGTCATAATGTGAAATAATAGACTTTCTCAGTATTAATAGATGATGACTTACTTTCAACAATGAGATATTTCTTGTAACACTATATTACAGTAAAACTGGGGAGAGAAAGAGAGTGAGTTATGCCATGTGTTAAAAGATCTAATAATTCAGGACTAATAATTCTGACTGAAAATGTGTGTGTGTGTTTATAGATATATATATATATATATATATATATATATATATATATATATATATATATATATTTACGTCTCAGATCTTCTCTGTGTTTAGCCTGCCTGTGCCTATAAGTGTGAATGTCTCTCAAGTAGCCATAATCCTTCAGTAATGTTTATCATATGTTTGCCATTTATTTGAATGGGTGCTGTTAGCTAAGCTATCTGTCTAAATTAGCATATGATGCAAGATAATCTGCCAATGCGGTGAGCAAAATAATCTTGTCGAAAGGAAAAACAAAATTAGTTTGCTTACCCCATTGGCAGATTATTTAGCTTGTTTTAGGGAAAACTCACTTAATTTTGGCATATTATTTCTTAAAACAAGACAATATGTTTTGCTTGTCTAGAAAATGCTTCTTGATTTGAGAATTTTTGGATATTTGGAGTAGAAACAATATAAAAAATCTAAGTAAGAAAAGCATTTTTTGCAGCGAAGGAACTGCAAGTGTAATTTTTTTTTCAGATTTTTTTGTATCATTTATTTTTTTACTGTACAGTATGTCCTTGATATTTGATTCCCGTGCTTTAGCTGATACTCCAGGAATGAGAGGCTTGAATAGCCTTTTCTTTGACCCATTTGTATGTGTGAACACACACACATGTATAAAGGAGAGCTCAGAAAGCAGCACCTGAGCTTATGAGATTGACTCAGGCCGAAACTGTACCATCTTATCCTGAGATCTCTGCTTTCAAACAATCCCCAGGATCTGAAATGTATAAATGCAGGATTCAGTTTATCAGTCCAGCAATGTGCAGGTGCTCTTTACTAGTCCAAGAAAGTCTGCTATTATATATTTATATATTGTTGAAATTGGAATGTATTATTATTTAGGTTTAGTACATGTGAAATGTTTTCTGTCATTAATACATGGGGAAGGACATCTGTGGCAGCCTTCCCATGTTTGAATCAATTGGGATAGTTTAAAAAGATGTGTGTGTAAAAAATGTGTGAAAAGACAATACTTTGCAATGGTAGGATGCATGAATTCAGTAATCAGATTATTATTATGAGCTATTTTATTCAATGTGTAAAAAAGTTCATTTTTAAACATGCAAATCTAATCTATAAATATAGAATTACTTATTTATAATAATAATAATAATAATAATAATAATAATAATAATAATTTTGGGAAAAGCAATTTTGATCCCTATGATGAAATCATTACATTAAATGGATAATACAAAAATAATAAATGATTTTGTGTAAGGTGTAAATAATACAGTACATTAAAATGATAATTTATTTTATGTGAGGTTTATGGATCCACACCATTTACTGTACAGGTATTCCCTGGAAAAAGAAAATATTGATGTTATGTAATTGTGATTCCAGGACTAATGTATTGAGCAGGCACAGGGTCTTAGGAAATCAATATCGACAATACTTAGTGTTCACTTTTCATAAGCCACACATAAATGTTTCCTCTCGTACATGTGTGTGTGCGTGTGTATGTGTGCACGTGTTTGTGTGTGTGTGTATTTACTGTTAACTAAATATAAACAAACAATCACAAACATTTGGACAATGTTATACTGTACATCTAATAGCTCTAGCAATTTATGGAGCAATATGAAGCATGAGTCACACACACACAGCCCTTTGGAGTTGGTATCAAGTGTTAACATGCAAATTGTAAATGCATAGCAACTTTGAAGGAATACTGAGGGTAAATCCTGAGTAAAGGTTCTCAGTTGTGGTGAAAAAATGGCATCATTTACACACTCTTGTTGTTGTTGTTGAACATAAACACACAAAAAATAAATAAAAAATATTGAAAAATGCTCTGCCGATTGTCAATTGGGTGGCAGCAACTAGACATACACTACGGACAATTTAGCTTACACAACTCCCCTTTAGCACATGTCTTTGAAGAAACCAGAGCACCCGGAGGTAACCCACGCAAACACGGGGAGAACATGAAAACTCCACACAGAAATGCCAACTGGCCCAGCCGAGGCGATTCGATATAATGATTAGTGTATCGTCGCAGCCATAGTGTTGATGGGGTGTGAAATGTTTTGAGCTTGTCCACTTTAAACCACATCCAGAATAGGTTGAGAATGCATTTGAAAGGATTGCTCTTGTAGTGCAGATGTACATGTGGTCACATGCATTCTCTGTCTACTGAGCTCATGCATAAACCGATCCCGGATGCGGTGCCGAAGTGCACTGACAGTTTTAAACTTTGTCATGGATAATTTATCCTGATATCAGGAAGAAACGTAACTATTTTATGTATTATCAGGAAAGTGGCTAATTCATTCAAATTCATATAATTTAATTTGTATGAAAACATACAACCTTGGGGAGACGTGCCATATCCATAAAACTACACCTCATTGGAGGATAGGGAAATTGTATAAATATACAATGATAGTGTATTTTGACAGAACATTTGATTTCTGAAATAGGCTATGGCTGCTTCATTCTCTTCAAAATAGTAGCTTTCATATAGCGCCTGTGATCTGGTGTTTTTCATGGGAAAAGTGCCTAATGGGATTTTGATCATTTTATTCTATTCAAAGCAAACGACATGGACACAGTTTAAGCTTCAACAACTTTGGATGATGCGTTTTGCATGATCTGCCTTTTCACATCATTGATTCCTGATCAATGCCATACTGAATAGGCATGCATTACCGTAGGGCATTACAATAATACAGTACATTCATTCATTCATTCATTCATTCATTCATTCATTCATTCTTCTTCGGCTTAATATCTTTATTCATCAGGGTTGGCCACAGCAGAATGAACTGCCAACTTATCACCAACTTATTACCAACTTTTACACAGCGGATGCCCTTCCAGCTGCAACCCATCACTGGGAAACACCCATATACTCTTACGTTCACACACATACACTATGGCCAATTTAGTTTAGTCAATTCACCTACACCGCATGTGTTTGGACTGTGGGGGAAACCAGAGCACCCGGAGAAAACCCACGTGAACACGGGGAGAACATGCAACCTTCACACGCCAAATGCCAACTGACCCAGCCGGAAAACGAACCAGGGACCTTCTTGCTGTGTGCTGTGCTGCGCTATAATAATAATACAATATTAATTATTGCATTTTGAGCAGTTATTATTTATATTACATGCAGTTTTTGCATTATGAGTTGCACTATCCAGCATGAATCCATCCACTGTTGCACTTAATCTGGCTCTAGAGGCATCTTTCAGGAGGGAAATATAGTTTTGATGGGCACTCGTGTTTTACTTCCAGTGCTTTGTTGCCTGTTTCCATATGTTCCTGCTCATCATGTGCTGTGATGCTTTTTTAATTAGTCATTCACCTGTGCCCAGTTATATCATTACACTTGTCTGTTTAAAGCCGCTGTCACACTATAGTTTGGGCATGCACATTCTGTTGTATGGCACTACAAAAATGGGCGCTGTGTTGCACTGTGTTGATTAGACTGACAAAGCAAGTCATGGCTTCGTTTATTAAATTTCTGTACAGAGAAGTCAAATTTTGATCTTCTATGTTTACCAAGCTTGAACTTTGAAATGCAGTGTCATGCAAAACTTGTTGAATGAGCTTGTGTTTCCAGTCTGCTGAATTTACATGCGTATGAATGAAGTCTATAGGGCAAAAAGTGCAGTGTGAACACTTAACAACCCTCCTGTTGATTTCAAGAGTGTTGTTGTTATTTAAAGACTCCTGAAAGCTATTATATTATATTATATTATATTATATTATATTATATTATATTATATTATATTATATTATATTATATTATATTATATTATATTATATTATATTATATTATATTATATTATATTATATTATGTTTAGGTCTTTCGATCAATTAAAAAATAACGTTTTCCAGTGCAATGGATGTGCATTCTGCAAACTGACTTCATAATAATAATAATAATAATAATAATAATTATTATTATTATTATTATTATTATTATTATTTATTATTTTAGCTTTTTCAGTGTCATAAAATTCATGTATTCTCGTAACAATAGTTCCTGTCAGTGGTCCTGAACAATGATAATAGGTCTGCAGTTTGTGTCAATCAATTTGAGATAGAATGAGATCAATTTGCATTTATTTATTTATTTATTTGACATTCTTGTGCTGTTCCACTCTTCTAGTCTTTTGACACATGGTTGTCACACAGTTTGGGGCCATCTTGTGACTAAATAATATTTAGGTTAGTGTATGCTCCATTCAGCTATTTTTGTTTCTGTCATCTTTCCTTTTGATTAAAGACTTTATAAAGTGTTTTGTGTTTAATTATTATGTTTGTGGCTGGTGTGTTGTCTATGTAATAAGGGTGTCACGGTGGCGCAGTGGTTAGCACGATCGCCTCACAGCAAGAAGGTCACAGGTTCGAACCCTCCGCTGGGTCAGTTGGCATTTCCTTTTGGAGTTTGTAATTTCTCCCCGTGTTCTCCTCCGGGTGTTCTGGTTTCCCCCAAAGTCCAAAGACATGTGGAATAGGTGAATTAGGTAAGCTAAATTGTCTGTAGTGTATGTGTGTGAATGAGAGTGTATGGGTGTTTCCCAGTGATGGGTTGCAGCTGGAAGGGCATCCACTGCGTAAAACATAAGCTGGATACGTTTTTGGTTCTTTCTCGCTGTGATGACCCAGATTAATATAGGCACTAAGCAGAAAAGAAAATGAATTAATAAATGAATCTGTGTAATAAGTGATTTACAATAATTACAGTTGGTTGTTTTCACAGAATGGTTGATTTTGCATTGGGATTTATTCTGAGATACAGTCTGCATGTACAGTAGTCCCTTGTTAATTGTGCGACTTGCGTTCTAAAAATAGCCCACAATAGGTGAAAACCACGAAGTAGTTATCTTTATTTTTTACAATTACTAGAGATGTTTTAAGGCTGAAAAACTCCTCACTACACTATTTTCTCAGATAGCCATTTACACTAACATTACCACTAGCCATTAACAAATGTAACTTCTTCCTTCCATATTAGCAGGTTCAGAAGTCCAACGTTTTGTGCTATGGTTAGCATCTTCCTCTGCCTTCTGGATGCTACCATGGGTGCTTTTGATGGTGCAGAATGTATTGTCGACATTATGGGGTTTGTTGGCGCAAAGCTGAGCTTTTTTGAGTTGACTTAACTTTTAACCAAAGTACTACACTTCACTCGATTTAAATTGGGTAAACTCAAAAATGTCCAAGCTGGTTGCCTTAAAATTTTAAGTTGAGTCAACTTTATTTTTGCAGTGTATATTATATTATATTATATTATATTATATTATATTATATTATATTATATTATATTATATTATATTATATTATCTAGAGGAGTGAACCTACACTGGTCTTACGGTTCAGTTACGATTATCATGCCTTCGATTCAATTCAATACCTCAGTGCATCACGGTGCGTTGACGATGCTTTCCATAAACAATATTATATTTTACTACACACTACAAGAATTATTGTATTAAAATGTACAAATATATTTATATGTTATTTTCCAATAATATTTTGTCCTTTAATGCAAACAGTCAGATAAATTAACTGTATCTTTAAAATCTCAAGTACATGCACAGAAGAAGCATTTATAGCAAATAAACAAATAAAAATATCCCGCTCTCTTTCTGAGCCTTGTCTAGTGAGTTCTTTCTTACACCCTATGATTGGTCACGTGGTCTAACGCTCTGGTGCTGTTTATCGATGGTAAACACTGAGAAACTGCAGCGGCGATCACATCTGAAGTGCTGTAACAGCCAAGAGGAGAGGAAACGTTTTAACATTACCTCACACCAGCAGGTCAAAGGGGCCACAGTAAGAGAGAGAGAAACAGAAATGGAGTTTACTTTCAGTTACTCAATAGCAGTGAAATAGAGGCTTTTGCTGTAACTTCAGTGTCAGTGAAAGGCTGTCCCGCAAACTCACACACAGTGAATTGTGAGTTTCTGCATTTTTAAGAAGTTGGAGTGTTTTAATTACTCAACTTGCTCTCCATAGTAAGCTACCACAATATGAGCTACATAGCGTCAGTACGTAGTGACCGGTTATGATTTGTTACTGAACTGATACCGAATTGTCAGCGTCTGCATTGTGGTGCACCAAAGAAACAATAAATTTTTACACCCCTAATATTAACTGACAGCACTTATTGATGTGTATAAATTTGATGGAAATATGTGGAATGCTGTGTTAGAAAATTCCTGTGTGCCTCATAAGAAATAGATGGAAAATACATCATGGTTTTTCAGCGTGTGTATTTTATCCGTTGTCCCAGGTTAGTGGAGACATGTTTGTGCTTGTTGTTGACAAGTATGTTGTGGTAGGCTTGATAAAGCCTATTTATGAACAGGTGCTACACAAGCTAAAAAAAAAAAAAAAAAAATGAATGCAAGTTTCTGTCATGCCATATTTAGTATTGATTGTCTGGTGTGGAAAGGCAAAACGGATGCTTAAGCATTTATCCAAACATTCTGTGCTTATTTTGTAAACTCTGCAACATAAATGTGCCTTACAAAATGTTCTTTCCCTGCGCACTTTTGTGAGCTTTGACATTCCTGTCTGCTTTCAAAATTCACCTCTTTACTGCCTGTCTGTCAAATGCAATTACCTGTTCCCATTTTCAGTAGAAATCACTGAACCCTTCTATGAGAGCAGATGAAATGAATTTAGATGAATTCTAAATGCTCACTGTATGACGATTTCTCAATCTCTCAAACATTCGCTGTTTACACAGAAAGAGGGATTTAATTGGCAAAGCCTTCCATGCGGCAGCATATTTCTCATTCATTATATGTCAAATGTCTGAATTACCAGCAAGTTTAGACACTGAGGTTTCAGACCCTGAAGTTTGTTCTCAGTACTGAATACAGCAAAGGGCTGCACAACATTTCAATAGAGTACAGATATTTAAAATGCCTGTCAGTTGTATTATAAATATGATCTTTTATGGAATATATCAATAATAAAAGCGGTGTTGACAGCATTGAGACCCATTGACATTTATTGGTGGTTGAGAAAGGACATTAAAAAATATATCACTCCTGTTGTAGTGTCAAATGCAATGGGATCTGCTTTTTTTGCCCACACATTGTGCCTCTGTTGGAAGTACATCACTTCAAGACATTCCAGCTCTAATCAGACACTTGTGCATCAATTTTAAACACGATACAACAGATATTTATGAAATACAGTAGAAAAGAGTAAATTATTGACTAAGTGTCACGCCTCAGGGCTTTCAGAGGCCTTTTTGATAATCATTGGTGAAATGGATATTTTCAAGGAGGGGGACTTTGCTGAATTATTCATTCTTTATAGGCGGAGTGTTATATTGCTCAGTGATTGAATGAACCAGAATATTATAATACTGTGCCTGTGTGTGTTTGTATTGGGAGTTTAGATTGGTCTAAATGTCCCCTGAAGGACAGTAAAACAAAAATCCAACTATACCATGGAGACTGGCCAGCATTCGCAGTGAGGAATACAACTTTCACATTCACTTAAATGAAAAATGCAAAGGTTAGAGGACAGATTTACAAATTAGCACGTGAGCGCAATTCCGAAACAGCGCTGATGGGCATTGAAATTTCTGTGAGTGCTTTATTGACAATGCGCAAATGAAAGAATACAGATGTAATGTCATTTATATCGACCAATGCAATATACCAAGTGTAAGGTAAATAAGCAGAGCCAATGTCTCTTTGTGGCATTCTTCTGACAGTGACCTTGGGTTGTTTGACAGTGACCTGGTAAACAGGGTCACCTTTAGCATTAGGGAGAGTGAGGCTCTTAATAAATTATGAATGTCTTATGTGCAGTATTGTAAGAAAAGAAATAATCAAAAACATGTTCAACACACTGGGCAAATTCAACTACTGCTTAGGCAAAACAGTCTTGTGCCTTGACACACTCAAAAATGATAATTAAAAAAAAAATGCATGTAAGATGGGATATATGTTGCAAATGTGTATTCTTTCCTTTTTTCCTATTATTCAACATACTGTACGAAATCACAATTATGCTACAGCTGCCAATTCTGTATTGCATTATACGAAAGGGGGTGACATGGTAGCACAGTGGGTAGCACGTTTGCCTCACAGCAAAAAGGTCGCTGGTTCAAGCCTTGGCTGGATCAGTTGGCAATTCTGTGAGCAGTTTGCATGTTCTCCCTGTGTTAGCATGGGTTTCCTCTGGGTGCTCCGGTTTCCCCCACAAGTCCAAAGGTACAGGTAAATAGGGTATGCTAAAATTGACTGTAGCCTATGTGTGTGAATGAGTGTGTATGGATGTTCCCTAGTGACGTAAGGCCAATTAATAATCTGTTCAAAGGGTAGTTAAAGCAAAAGCATTATTGTGTTTTGCTTGCACGAACACAGTTATTATTGTGAGTCGTGCTGCTTTTCGAATCGAAGACACATTTTCATATTGGGCCATCCTTATTGTCGAACCCTGCTTTTTAAGAAAACTACAATTTAAAAATTAGCTAGTGGAAACGGCTGTCTAACCCGCCACAGCTGAAATCTACCCGCATTTGGCAGGTTGGCAGGTGTTAATGTCAAGTCTTGTCTACTGTACAACTACCTGTTCATGAAATGATTCAATGCACTGCATGTGTTTTTCTCTCTCTTTCTCTCTTTAATTACAAAATTTAAAAACAATCAAAATGATCGCCTCTGTAGTGTTGAAACCCTTTAGCAGTAGATTATAACTTGCATAACTATAAGGGTCAACACACAGACTCCATTGTATATACAACTTTAATTTGCATCTAAAGCAGGTGTGATGTTTTGTTGTTCATGGTAATTACTCTCAGATGTTGATTTGCAGTGATGGCAGGGTTTAGGACAGCGTTGGCTCTGTTAAAATAACTAATGTTTATTCACAGAGACCTGCTGGAGGTCAACTGGTCACTGCACATTTGGCCACTAGTAGAAATTTCCGTCCCACAGATGTAATAAGATTCAGAGCCTGAAAATGTGATCAGAAATTACATATTTGCAGACATGTTTGGCATAAATAAAAGACAGTATTCCAGGAAAAGAACCTTATACCAACTATGAAACCAGAGGTGAAAGTGTCATAATTTGGGGTTGCTTTGCTGTAGCAGCACCTGGTCAGCTCATAGAATCCATCATGAATTCTATGGTGCATCAGAGTGTGCTTGATGATGAACATGTTGATGATGAACATGTGCTTGAACAAGTGAGACCCCCTGACCCTTTGTCTGAAAAGTAAAGCTAAAATGAAACTGGACTATGCAACAAGACAATGACCCAAAACTAACCAATAAATCAACCAAGGGCTGGCTAAAAACTAAGAAATGGAGAGTCCTGGAATGGCCAAGTCAAAGCCCAGAACTTAATCCCATTAAGATGCTGTGGGGTGACTTGAAATGGGCGGTACATGGACAAGAAACACTTCAAACATCTCACAGCTAAAATAATTCGGCATTGAAGAGTGGGCTACACTTTCCTCAGACCGATGCCAGAGGCTGGTAGATGGCTACAAGAAATGTCTCACTGCTGTTATTTGAAAGGGGGTAACGTTAGATATTATGCGGTAGGGTGTTCTAACTCTTTCCTCAATTAGAATACACATTTTTGTAGAATTGCATTTACAGAAGATGTAGAAAAGATTTAATTGTTTAGTTATATTACCTTATTCTTTCTGCGTTGTTTAAAATTGAGATTTAACAGCTATAAATTAAAAAACCTTACAATATACCCAGGCTTTCACAGAGTGTCCTAATTTTTCACACGACTGTAGTATTGGTAAAGATAAGAGGTAATTTCTTTCTGCTCAAAATTGTCATTCTGCAGGGAAAGTGTTTGTGTATAAATTGCAGCTGTGCCTAATACATCATAGCATGAACAAGATGAATGATCATCAATGCATAAACCATCATTTTCCACTCATCTTTTTTTGTATTATATCGTACATGTGGGCAGAGACAAATCATATAGAGTAGATAGTGAAATTGCTCACAGGAACATTAAGTTCCCCTCCATCTCTCCTACATAGATCAGCTCCACTGTCTTCACCCTTATTGGTAGTCACTGCATCGACAGGAACATATACATCACTATGATTTTATTATAGTACAAGCTAAAGTTTACTAGTGCCTGAATTTTTGGTGGCGTACTTAAGATTATTTTCCTCTCCACTGCTTTAACATCACAAAACAGATTTTCCCCCTTGTTTTATGAACCAGATTTAATCATCCCTCAAAATGGCCTAAAATCTGCTTTTTTAAATATTCTTATAGCACCTCGGAGATCACAGCCAGTATAAGAGTGAGCCACATTTATGGCGTAAATAGCATAAATGAAGGAATCAGCAACTTCATAAAGTGAACTTCATATTTGTAAATGATGTATGTAGCGAATGATGCAGATGACAAATGTGTAAGTTTAACAAACAATCTGTGCTGCGGCAGAGCGTAATGAGAGAGAGACGATACAGTGAAACAGATTGACTTAACAAGATGTCGATTTGCAGAGCAGACTGTGGAGTCACACCCTGGGAACTCGGAAGCAGACAGAAGAAACACACACACACACACACATATGCACAACTTCACCTCAAAAGTACACCAGCAAATCTAAGGAGTTCTATTCCCTGATGAACATGCGCACGCACAAAAACATCTGCCCTCAGCAGAATTGGAAAAAAACAACAGAGGCACTTTGCCATAGATAGAACACTGACAACTACAAAACAGAATCTTCCTCCGTTTATGGTCTTCGGTCACCCCTCGTTGCCCTTCTGTTGGCTTTCACAGATGTCACTGCTGTTACGGTGTTTGTCTGCCAAGTGAGTGTGTCTCTGTCTGGCCTGACGGGAGATGTTAGGGGACTTTGTGTTGTTGTAATATATCTGGGGAGACACATCCCTGACTTTTTCCTAAATTTATCACAGCTGAAACACTTTTTTTCGTTTTGTTTTGTGAGTCCAGTGTGGTTGTACTACTTGTTTGATGCAATAACCATAATTAACCTTTTCGCACATAAGTTTCAAAAACTCCTCCTGCGACTTAGTCGCACCCCTTTTTGCTAATTTTGTTTTTCTTTTGTTTTTACAATTAAGCCAGATTTATTAGTACAGTATACCAATAAAGCTGCTTTAAAGTTAAATTGTTCCCTGATAGGCAGGCATATGGCTTAGGTACATTCAAAAATTGTCCTGAAACAGTTTATATGTTCATTTCTGTCATGAGAACTCAGTATGTTAATAATAACTGATATGTTTGGTTGTCTTCGTGGAATAGATCTGCTACGCTGCTGCTGCTTTGATTAATATGGCTAATGTTATTATGTATGCTGCTGCTGCTGAGTATTTTAAACATCATGCCCTATCCCTTAGCTCTGATTGTAATATAATTTATTTTTTATTTTTTGAGTGAAAGGTAAAAACATCTAACACTTCATGGAAAGTTTTAAATTAATTTCTCCCAATGTTTTCATTTATTTTAAATAATCAAAATACATTTCTAAATACATATGTTGTTCTTTCTTGTCTAACCTGTAAAAAACAAAAATTTAAGGTTACTCAAACCATTTGAGGAAACCAATTGCAACAAACCATTTAAGTTCAAAAACTAATCCTAACAAGTACTGTTAACTTAATCCATTTGAGTAAATTAAGCAATTTGAGTACAGTAAAACCCAATAAATGAACAACAAGCCACTTGCGTAAAAAAAATAAATAAATAAAATGAAATAGATGAGTACTGTAAACTTACTGCATTTAAGTTGAAGCAATGAGATAATGTGATGATTTAGCATTAGCGATGAACACCTGCTGTTAGATTATTAATGCGCCGTCAACACATACTTAACCACCGAATGATCTCATTACCTTCAACACTGAGTTCAAAACTCTTTTCAAATAAGTAGAAGTAACTTCCAGTAAGTTTTGAGTTAATTACATTGATTTCATTTGATACATTTGACTATTAGGTTTTACAGTGTAGTATAATTAGAATTTATTTTCCATCCAGAGTTTATATTCCATGTATATTTCATCCACAGCAAACCTCATTTGAAAATGTAGGTTACCCGGCACTCAAGCTAAAATAAACCTCTCCACCATTTCAGATGGAAAGATTTAACAAGGCATCTGCTTAGTTTGCTAAAATATTTTTTGACAAAAGTATAACAAAAGTACATATATTATGTTTGCATCAGCAGTGTGTTATATTTTCACACTGCATGTGTGTGAACATACTGGCAGTGCAAGTACTGAGATTTGCTAAAACCAGTGTATTCATACAAATGCAGTTTAAGAATATACCAAACTGCTTATTCAAACATAATATATATATATGTACCACATAGCGGATATAAAACACTCAACCCAGGCTTATTCTGATTATTTACCCCTATATAAAGGTGAATTCAGAATTATTAGCCCCCTCTGATTTTATTAGATCCTCAGTTTTTCCCCCACAATTTTTGTTTAATAGAAAGAAGATTTGTTCAACACATTTCTAAACATAATAGTTTAAATAACTAATTTGTAATAACTGATTTTATGTGTCTTTGTCGTGATGACAGTAAATAATATTTCACTAGATATTTTTCAAGACACGTCTATACAGCTTAGTGACATTTAAAGGCTTAACTGGGTTAATTAGGTTAACTAGGCAAGTTAAGGTAATTACGCAAGTCATTGTATAACGATGGTTTGTTCTGTAGACTATCGAAAAAAGATATAGCCTAAAGGGCCTAAAAACTGTCTAAAAACGGCTTTTATTCTAGCTGAAATAAAACAAATAAGACTTTCTCCAGAATAAAAAAATATTATCAGACATACTGTGAAAATTCCTTTGCTCTGTTAAACATCATTTGGGAAATATTTAAAAAAGAAAAAAAAAATCAGAGGGGGGCTAATAATTCTGACTTTAACTGCATATTTCTGAAGAGAGCAAAACGAGCTACGTCTTTTTGCAGTTTTTGTTTACGTGAATCTGCCAGAGGCTACTGTGTACACTTTTTGAGATCTCAAATATCTCTCGCCAGTGCAATCACATCTGATGTTTTCAAGTAAATCCACTAGAGGCTGCTGTTGAATAACTCACTGACTGACTGACCAACCAACTGACAAAATGCAGCCATACATAGTTCTGGCTACATAATTTGTGATCTCCAGAAATGTATATAGTGTTATGTTTTCAGAATGAGTCTATGTTGAAAACACAGGTGGAGCTGGGGTGGAGGAGGATTTCAGAAAAATGTGTTGCACATTTTAGTGTAAAGCAACATTGAGCATTTAAACTGCTGAGGAGCAAGCTCATTGGCTGCTGAGGCAACAAAAACAATCTTCTGCACCATGTATATAATAACCTAGGAACAGATTAGGTGTGACCTATCAGCCTACAAAAGAGTTTCATGACCGAACTTTGTATTTATTACCACATACAATACCCTTAGAAACAGAACCTCCATGTTAACCATATTTGGAACAGTCATGAATAATGATGAGCTCTGCTCTGATTAGTACCTGATTTTTATTTTGTTTTATTTATTTTTTATGTTTTTTAACCTTTCACTTAAAAAAATAACATTAGGAGTGATATGAAGAAATGCTTAAATACTCAGCAGTCTACATGACTGCCTCAGTACAAACATGCATGCAACATGCAAACTGACAAAAGATGCATTTAATCAGAATTAATAAATAAATATTAAAGTGATCATTTATGATATATTTGTGTAGCTTGTCAGTGAACTCTGCTCCATCTGAAAGCAGATGCTGGAGATTTACTACTGATTACAGAACCGGCTTTACAGAAATAGTCATGAAAACCTTTATCTCTATATATCTCTCCAGTCACTCTGTTGTCTCCATTAAACCATCAGAAGGCTGCTGTGGATGGTTCCTTTTAGTTGATGTGGCCTTTTACAATCTCAACAGACTGACCATGAATGTTTTGCAAGTAAATTGATAGTAGACAAGCAACTTGTGTGAATGTGTGTGCGCTGTATGTGTGTGTGTATGAGTGTGCAATGTTAGGCAGGGGACTGGCGGCGAGGGGCTCCCAGGAGCTCTGGCACACAACAGTTATTGAATTTTACGCTGCTGTTTTTATTTTCTTTTTACTGCTACCTTGGGAGCAACTTCCCATCTCACTTATCTCATCATTATGTATGGAGGAATCCACCAGAGAGAGAAAGAGAGGGGGGGGGGGAGGGGGAGTGCAAATAGGTAAAGCATTAATAAATCTGTGAAAGTAAGCTTTGTGTAAGAGGTGGCGTAGATTTCCATTTAGTTTTGCTAAAACACAAACATCTCCCAGTTATCAGATGTTTCAGGGAAGCACTAAATCAGCAGTGATTTACTCTCTTTGAATGACCACCCCTGTGTGCGTGGCAGGACATTAACCTGTACTGGACTCTTGAATCTTTTTTCAGGTTTTTAAAAATTTCATTTCGAAAATAACTTTTTTTTCTCCTTGATCTGAATTGAACAAAATGAGCATCAGGTTACAGTAATACAGATAAAGAATCTAATACAAGCTAACTACTAACTAACAAATGACTAATGAGCTAGCTAACTAACTAACTAATGATCTTACTAACTAACAAATGAAGTAACTAACTAAGTAAGTAAGTAAGTAAGTAAGTAAGTAAGTAAGTAAGTAAGTAAGTAACTAACTAACTAACTAACTAACTAACTAACTAACTAACTAGCTAGCTAGCTAACTAATAATCTAGCTAACTAGCTAATGTACTAACTAACTAACTAACTAACTAACAAATGAAGTGATTGACTTATGAGCTAACTAACTAATGATCTAACTAACTACCTAACTAACAAACAAACAAATGAAGTAACTGACTAATGAGCTAGCTAGCTAGCTAGCTAGCTAGCTAACTAACTAACTAACTAACTAACTAACTAACTAACTAACTAATTAATGAAGTAACTAACTAACTAACTAACTAACTAAGGAAGTAACTAACCAATGAGCCAACTAACAACCTAACTAACTGTTACTTCAGTTTAAATAGGTGAAATAATACCTCACTCTAAAAAAAAGATACAAACTGTTGCTTGTTCAAATTACATAATGACCTGAAACAACACAATTCTCCAGATTTTGGGTGGACAATGTAATTGTTTTGCTTTCAATCCACTTAAATTTGTAAAAAAAAATACATAAATAAATAAAACAATAATAATAAATTAACTTAGCTGAGACGGCTGGATGGATAGATGGATGAATATATAGATTAAACAAAGCTACTGTACACTGTGAGATTTTTATACCTTGAATAATGTGTTGCTTTGCATATTTCTAAAATATACATTTTTTTCACATTGTGTATAGATTCCTTTGTATTTTTTCACCTTTATTTTCTGCTTCAGATACTGTACATTTACATTTTAAGAGTTGTGTATTCTTGCAGAGGTGGTATTTTACTGCCTGTGCACTGATTGTGCTTGTGAAACACATTCAGTCGAGTGTAAAAACTCAGTCTAGCCATGAAAGATTCATACTTCTCCTAAAATCTGCCTACAGTAGCTGTGCTGCGATACAAATGTTTAGTTACAATACTCTCAAAACCATCCCACATAAATCTGCAGATTTATTTGATATTGCTATTATTATTATTCACAAAATTCCATACAGAAATGGCAAAAAATGTTTGCAGTTTCTGTAGCTTGTGATTTTTTTCTCTTTTTTTCTAAAGATAATATTACAGCTAGGTTAACCATCTAACCTACAGTTGTACTACCAAGGTAAAAATTGTATTGCAGGAATTGTAGCCTAAACTGTAAAAAAATACCCCTAAATTACTAGTTTTCCATGATTGTGATTCATGTTTTTTATTTATGTTTTTAAATTGCAATATGGAACTTTTGACCTTGAAAATTTGGAAAAAGTGACTTTTATTTATTTTATTTTTTTAGTAGTTTAAAGTGATAATACTGTCTGGGTTGGTGCATATTACAGTACAAAAACCTTGAAATAAACAGCTAGTACATTTTCTGTTTTTTATCTCTGTATATCTTATTATACACTCAAACTACTAGAAGTCAATAGAGCAGAGATCAAGATCTTATAATTGAATTTACAATCAACCCTAATCAAACACAGCTGATCCAACTAATCGTGTTCAAGACTACTAGAGACTATTAAGCAGGTGTGATTTGGAGGTGGTTAGAGCTAAAATCTGCAGAGCTGTGGCCCTCCAGGAATTAAGTTTGAGACCACTGTTTTGAACATACTTTACATTTAGCATTTTCAGATGCAAAGGAAATGGAAAAGAAACCAATGTCTGTTTCTTTTTTTTCCAAATCACTGTGACTCTTTCAAGTTTCACTGTTTGTCTGTTGTTGCACTGTGATAATGTGAGTTTTTAAAGCGGTCATAGAGTATGCAGAGGGCATCAGCTGCAGGCTGGGCTTCACCCACAGGGGGATTTGGCTTCTCCACAGAATATGTTCCACGTGTAATGAAGCTGATCTGCTGTGACACTACAATCTGCCACTCTTTAAACTTTTAGCACGCCACTCAGAGACCAACCGCAGATTGGCGTCCGGTTTTCCTTCACTCCGGGTCCTTCAAGACAGTAAAAAACAAACATTGAAGCAGCGCACTCGTATTCATTTCTTCACGTCCCGTTCTCCGACCTGCTCCGCCATCGCTCAGCTCATTATTCTCCATCCGACCACATCTGTTCGCGGACCAGCTCTAACAAATTTAATGAAGCGCCGTGTGCTCGAACAAACGCGCATTGACATCCAATGGTGAAAGCAATTATGAATCATAGAGGCCGTTCTGCAAGGATCAGAGGAGGCTGGTAATGAGGGATGTGTGGCCAAGCTAGACCTCTCTCATTTCGGGTGCCTCTCCATCTGTTATCTCCCCTGGGTCAATTACACTCCCCTGTCCCATGCTAATGCTGTCCCACCCCCGACCGAGCCTTTTGATTGGCTGTTTGCCGGCCATTTGTCATCCTATTACGGGCTTGTGGTCGGCCTGTTCCTCTGTTGATCTCTACTTCTGCAGGTCTTGAGCGCTTCAGAGCTCGGGGAGAATGGGATCTATTCAAGCTCACATCCACTCCACTTTTTCATTACCGATGACACGCCAGTGTGTCTGGGTGAATTGGCCTAAATTCTGCTCTTGAAAGACCCAGTAGCACTTTCTGTTAGGCTATTATTCCTTTGTATGTTTTCTTTTTTTTCCCCCTCTCTCTGTGTGTGTGTGAGTGTGTGGGATTATTGGATTGTGCTGGTCGCTAAAGAGACTAAAGAGAAAGTTGTTTGTACTTTGTGTTAACTGCAAGTTCCTGCTTTGTGGAAAGAGCTGGAAGATGCTGCTTAATATTGATATAGATATATCTAGAATATTTTGATGATAAAACATGTTTTAATAGAATGTGTATTTTTAAATAATATTAGAGAACGTCTTTATTCAGGAGATAATTTAAGGGAAATTTTAACTCAAAATAGTTAACTCAACATTGACTGAAAGTTAATTCTACTCATTTGAAAAGAGTTTTGAACTCTTACTACTTCAGTTTAATTGGATTAAGTTCACAGTACTCAGATTCGTTTTTTAACTCAAATGGTTTGTTGCAATCGGTTTCCTCAAATGGTTTGATTTGCCTTAACTTATTGGGTTTTACAGTCCTCAGTTGGTTTGAGTTCTCTTAATTTATTAGGTGTTACTGTGCTTAACAAATCAAAAATCAATCAAAATGTATGTGTTGCCGAATAGCAACACTGTGCAATAGTGGAACGTGCAATATTGCAATGTGTTAGCTAGCTAGCAAGGTCAGCTGTGAACTTTTACGTTGTAACAATAACAACATGAATGCTAGTAATATAATGTTGATAAGTCATGTGTTAATGGCATTTGCATTATGGATAAAATCTAGTTTTAATGACAATACTACTTTTGAATAGATATGAATGCAGGGAACAGTATTAGCGAACACCACCATGTTCTATGGTAAGTGAAAGAAGAAAAGGACAGAACTGGCTCTTCCTGCAGGTGAAAGTGAGGATGAGATGGGTTTTAGTGACCATGAGAATGGTGCAGACTGGACATTTGATAGAGACAGTTCAGGTAAGTTAGCTCAGAGGCAGATAAGACAGGTGTAGTATAGTATATAGTTTAATATATAAATATTGTTAGCTAGTAGCTACATTATTCTGATGCATCTGGATATACTGGACTTATTTATTATAATATTTACTGGAGAAAATATTTATATTCACTGTATGTTGTATACATGATAATACAATATTAGTTTTGTTTTTAATAATATTCAGCAAAAAAGAATGAATGAATGAAAGCTGATGGAATATGAGTTGTGGTAAAGTCTGTATAAGGTGTCATTTATAAGTTCTGTGTTAAAGCTTATAATACTGCAACACCAATTAAATAATTTCAAACAACTAAATTATTAATTATAAGGAAATATTTACATTTGAAATTTCTAAGTTAGATCCACTGTTGGATGTTATTGCCATATGGCAACATTTCATAAAGTACCTTAAAAATAATTTTTTCCATTGTTTTTACAGCACTTCAAGTTAAGCCATTTTAAGAAAAGAAAAACAGTCAATTATTTTTTAAATAGATTTATCAAAATGCGTGCGGTAGATGGTTAAATTGCTTCATTTACTTAAATAGAATAAGTTAACAGTACTCATTAGGATTAGTTTTCATACTTAAATGGTTTGTTGCATTTGGTTTTCTCAAATGGTTTGAGTTTCCTTTAACTATTTGGGTTTTACAGCCATAAAACACTGATTTGAGCTGTAAAAAAAATAAATAAAGGAATAATTCTATAATTTTTTACTCATTCTTCAGATTTAGGTGTATTCTGTTGAAAGCAAAAGAAGATATTTTAAAGAATATTGAATAATAACAAAGTACGCTGTTTTTAGTTTTTCTACTATGGAAAATGGTTGTTTCCATCCAAAATGGCAAAGTAAATGGATGTGGAAAAACTGGAATATCGCACAAAAGACGTGCGAATAAAGCAGCTTTCAATCAAACTAGTCAAAGAGAAAAAAATTGTCACTTTCTGATTAGCTTACGCCAAATATCAACAGTAAAAAATGGAATTTGCTATGGTAGAAGAAGCTGCCTGAATTTAATAATTTTTTATTTAATAAATGACTTGCATCTCTTGGTGTTTGAAGCCATAAGATGCAGAGTTCAGATGCTCTTGACAGTTTGGTAATTTATAATTTAATAACACTAATACTGAAATGGTTAAGTTATTTTAGAATGACCGAAAAAACATTTCAGATGTTTTAAAGTGTGCTCAGCCTGCTGGTTTGTCCATTCACGCACTTTTTTAATCGTCATAGCTAATGATGATTCTCAGCAGCAGCATTCTTCAAAATATGTTATTTTGTGTTCAACAGAAGAAAGAAACTCATAAATTTTAAAGCCACATGATGGAGAATTATGTCACGGTGGCGCAATGGGTAGTACGATCGCCTCACAGCAAGAAGGTCGCTGGTTCGAGCCTCGGCTGGGTCAGTTGGCATTTTTGTGTGGAGTTTGCATGTTCTCCCCGTGTTCGCGTGGATTTCCTCCGGGTGCTCCGGTTTCCCCCACAGTCCAAAGACATGCGGTATAGTTGGGCAAGCTAAATTGTCCGTAGTGTATGAGTGTGTATGGATGTTTCCCAGTGATAGGTTGCAGCAGGAAGGGCATCCGCTGCGTAAAACATATGCTGGATAAGTTGGTGGTTCATTCCTCTGTGGTGGCCCCAGATTAATAATAGGGCTAAGCCGAAAATAAAATGAATGAATGATGACGGAAAATTGATAAGATAATTTAAGTTTTTGGCTGAACTATCTCTCTAATAAAAATGGCAGAATGAAGCCTACACTAACCTACATTACTAATGTTGTGATCAAATCTAAATCAAGTGTTTTAGAGAGATGCAGGCTAACGTTTGTTATTATATGGCTGACTGAAATACTTGATTTTGATTGGTCAGTCATGACATTCCAAGATATGTTATGTCTTGTTGTCTTGACCATCAGTAATTACATTCACATCCATATTTAAATGCTTGTCTGTTTTGTCCAATTTTTACAGTTTGTGGCAAATAGTTATATCACGGTGGCACAGTGGTTAGCACGATCGCCTCACAGCAAGAAGGTCGCTAATTCAAGCCCCGGCTGGGTCAGTTGGCGTTTCTGTGTGGAGTTTGCATGTTCTCCCGGTGTTCGCGTGGGTTTCCTCCAGGTGCTCCGGTCTAACCCAAAGTCCAAAGACATGCGATATAGGTGAATTGGGTAAGCTAAATTGTCTGTAGTGTATGTGTGTGAATGCTAGAGTCTATGGGTGTTTCCCAGTGTTGGTATGGGGCTGGAAGGGCATCAGCTGTGTAAAGCATATGCTGGATAAATTGGCGGTTCATTCCGCTGTGGCGACCCCTAATTAATAAAAGGACTAAGCCGAAAAGAAAATGAATGAATGAATAGTCATGTATAGCTAGCAGGATAAAGTAATTACAAGCAGTTGTTATCACATAATAAAGCTCTTCAATCTTTTACTAAAAAATAAATGACCTCGCTGGCCACCGATTGATTAGCCCTGGTGTTGGTCTATACAGCACAAATGCAACCGGCCTCTGAGTGAGCTGAGAGAGGATCACGTGAGCTCTACTGGTGCTCATACCGGCTGTTGCTCAAGAAATTTGATCTTCATTTCCATGAAGTTGAAGAATTCTCAACTTTGTCATGTTGCTGGACACCAACGGTTGTTTGTGTAAACAGAGGTCGCTTGTCGCTTTGCTGCTGCGATTCACTTGTAGTGTGAATGAGGCCTTTAGAGTTAACACAAAAATATAATTAAATAATTCATAACTCATTCATTTTGAGTTCTGCTTAATATAATCCATACATGAGTTATAACTCTTTTTCCAATAAGTCAAAGTAACCTTTTAAAAACTTAGTGATTTTAGTGGTTTTACAGTGTAACCTCATTTTTGTTTTAATTAATTAATTTTTTTTTTTTGCTCGTTCAAACTACTTATTTAAAATGAGCTGAAACAACACAATTCTTGGGATTTCATTGGGAAAACTTAATTTTTTCATGTTCAATCCACATAAATTTGTTAAGTGTTAAGGTTAACTTAATCAATTTTTGTTTAGACAGCATGAATGAATTGTGTGGAACCCTGCATTTTTACAGTGTATGCATATTGGACCATCCTTATTGTCGAACAATACTTTTAAGAATTATTATCTAGAAAAAAAATTTTCAACCAGCCAAAGTGGCTAGTGGGAGTGTGTGTCTTACCCGCCACCACTAAAATCTACCTGCATTTAGTGGGTTGGCGGGTGTTAATGTAAAGCCCTGGAACCAATGATAAGTTATTGAAAAGTCTTGTAATTGAGCATTCTCTGGTTTCTTTATTCCTGTGTTTTCCCCCATTGTGTGTGTGTGTGTGTGTGTGTGTGTGTGTGTGTTTTTTTACTATTTTACCTCTTATAATTGTTTGCTGTCTTTCCCAACCTGTTGTCTGCATATTGGATTACCCCTGACACTTGTGTTTGTACCTGTTTTGACCCCTGACTGTCTGACCATTCTAAATAGAAGCTCTCATATGTGACAATAAAAACCTACAGAATTCTATAGAGACATAACAGTTTTATTATTCATCTCATTCAGAAATCTTTTCTTTGTTAGCATTCAGAACAAACAGCTGCAGGCCTTATTCATAACAGCTTTACAGAAAGCTGCTACAATCACAAGTTCCCTTTGTGTCATCTCCACAAAATATGCAAATCTTATGTTTGACAGTTTATTTGGCACAAGGGGTTTGCCATCTTACCTTCATTTTATCATGCATCCTTATTTGATTATCCTCATGATGCATTATTTTTACACTATTCAATGTGAAAACTGAATCTTCAGTCTTGAAAATCTCTTATTGTGAAGTATCAAAACATTTTTATAACTCACATTTTGTTTCTAAACATTCATCTCATGAGTATCCAGAATTGAAGGGCACAAAAGCTGGGCTCTACTTAACAGTAAGAGCTCTTGAGAACAAAAACGAAGGTGTATAATAGTGTTAATCAGGTGTCTGGATAAATGCGCAGTACAGATTTGGACTGTTTTCTCCAGCAGGTCAAGTGTAGACCACAGAGAAGAGACTCAAACTGAGGCACTTCAACGGTTTGCAGGACTCAGTCAGCTCCACATAAATCTCTCATTTAGTGTAATGTCAGGAATGACAGCGCAGAGCCAAAGGTCCCATGGAGAGTCATCTGTACAGCTGATATTCAATAGTGTGTTACTTTGATGGCATAAGTAAATGCTTTGGAAATGGAAAATGTAGGGTAGTACTGATGTTTTAAATTGGCCCTTATGTATCATTTTTTTTTTCTACAACCTATGATGCTTTTTTGGGGAATTATGGGAGCAATGTCAGATAAACTTTAAACAATCAGTGACGTGATTGTACAAAATTGGTAACAATGGAGTTGCCTTTAGTTTTCAGATTTCAGTTCAGTCCATCACACATTTAAAAGACCCCTTATTAGGATTTGCACCTTTCATTCAGCAGAGCATGACTATGCCCAAAAACTCAAAACAAGTACTGTATATGGTGATGCATTGAAAAATGCTGTACTGTAGAGAATAGACAGCAAGTAATCTGGGAAAAAAGACACAGTGAACTCAAAAGAGCTTTAAGCACAGATACATACTGAATTTATGGTCTGATAAAAAAACATAATTTTCACAACTGTATGTGTATGGATTTTTGTACAAACAAACAAAAAACAAACAAAAAAATGCCTAACAGCATGTACCAGTTAGGTTTTTCAGTTTTTACTGATGTGAACCTGGAGTAAATATGGTACTTGTATATGAGGGTAATACTTTATAATAAAAACACACTATGAATCATCTGTTAAGCATTAGCAAATCGGGAATTCATTATTTGTTAAGAATTAATTCAACATTAACAGACGTTAGTAAGACGTTTATAACTGCAGATACAAATGCTCTATTCTTGACTTATAAATGTGCCTTATTGTATTTTATATTAGACTTTGTTACTGATTAATTTTTCATGACGAAATTAAGTATCGCATTATTTATAATTCATTTGTATTTAGTTGTTTTTTTTAAGATCATTCAGAATGAGTTAGTAAATGATTATTCAAATCAACATTTATATATTATTATCTTCAAATGAATAGAAATGAATAAAGGCTTATGCTTAGTAAATGATTTATGGTGTGTAGTTATTATCATGGGCGCCTCCTGTGGCCACCCCAATATGATTTTGCTGTTGACATTATTAATTTAAATGTATTTACATAAATTCACAATATTTCAATAAATAAATAAATAGCTAAATTATTGTGGATTGATTGGTGCCACTGACTTAGCTGATTCACCTCCCCTCCCCGATCGTCGTTGACAGCACACACACCTTCAATATTCACCTTATTTTCTGTGTACGAGTGGGTGCAGCCATTTGAATCATTAGCTATGTTTCCATTCAAAAATGTGAATGAACTTTACGCGCAAAACTGGATTATCGCATAAAAGACATTCGAATAAAGCAGCATTTCCATCCAACGAGTCAAAGTGAACAAAATCGTCACTTCCTGATCAACTGGCGTCAAATATCAACAATAAAACTCAATTTACTGCGGTAGGAGTAGCTGCGTCAATCTTTTCTTCATCTAATAAATGACTTGCTCCTCAGAAGGCAATCCTGACATGCAGTGAACGTGCGGTGGCTTTTGAAGGTGTCAGACACAGACCACAGACGCTCTTGATTCTGGAGGTCATTAATAATATAATAACACTAATACTGAAACGGTTAAGGCGTTTTAGAATGTCCAAAACAACAGTTCAGATGGTTTACAGTGTGCTCAGCCCGCTGGTTTATCTATTTACATACATTTTGATCATATCATGATCTCTTATAACAAAATCACATCACCTTTTTTAATGCGCATACTGACATTTGTGCGGTAAGCGTTTCCATCGTAGTTTACGCACATAATTTCTTATCGACTAAAAAGTTTATCCTACTCAGTTATGCGCATAAGTTTTTTACGCACATTTTCAAAATTTATGTGCATCTTGCCGTTTCCATCAACCTTTTTTACGCGCATGACCAAAATGCGCATAAAAATAGGTGGATGGAAACATAGCTAATGGCTCGGGACTTCCGGTCTCATTCACTTCCATTCATTTTTAGACGTTAAAAACAGCTCGTTTTGCTGCTTGGTGTTGCAAATTTATATTTTCTTTTTATATTTTTCTACTTTGTCTGTGTTGTCATGCAAACACTTGTTTGTAGATTAAGTAGTTTGACCGTTTTCTGCCCTTTATTATTCCTAGTCGTTTCTCCCATAGGCAGCTGAATCGGAAGTTCTAAAACAATCGCAAAAACGAGCGTACTTCCGCGTTGAAGAATAAGGTCAATAGACAGCAATGCCAATTTATTATTTACCTTAAGGTACATCAATAGAATAAGCTGTATTAATAATAACGTGGATCAAAAAGGAATATGGATAAATGAAATTATTAGAGTCTGTATAGTGTGTGTGTGTGTGTGTGTGTGTGTGTGTGTGTGTGTGTGTGTGTGTGTGTGTGTGTGTGTGTGTGTGTGATAATGCCTTTTCTTCATTTGCATGTTTTACAATTTAATTCATTCATTAATTTTAGACATGGTAAATACTGTATGCTGTACAGTAAAAGTATGTGAAAATAACTGAAAAGTTAGTTATATACACATGAAAAGTGTTTTTAAACTAAATATTGATTTTTATTTATTTATTTTTATTAAATTTGAATTAATTGATTAAAATGGAATGAATTGCAATATTTCAAGAGTATTTAATTAAATGAATTAAAACCACATCCTTTCATTTACCAGAAACAAAAATATAACATTATACTGAATTCATTATTATTATTTTTTCAATATTTGGTGCGGCCTCTTCTGGCCACCCCTAAGAAAATCTTCAGGGGGCGCCACTGGTTATTACAAAGTGTTACCAAAAGGACTGAGGTATCTTTTTTACCCATAATGTTGGCTGATGGCATCTCTGTTAGATAACCAGTAAAGAAAAGGCATCCTCAACTGAACAGAGCTGTTCACACGGTAAACTAACGTCACATTGAAAATTTAAAACTAACGTCACATTGAATAAGGACTGTTTCAGTATAAAAAGTGTTCTTCAGGACAACACAATTCTAAATAGAACTATAACTATGTACAAAGGACATTTAAAAATACTTTAATTGTTTAGGTAGCATTACATTATTTAAAATGATTTGTTTCAGCTATTTTGAATTGAAGTGCAACTCATAATTTGAAAGAATTAAATGCTAAGCAGTGTTAAAAATGCTTAAAGAAATGAATGGTGTGATGTATTTACTGCAGTGCATTGATTTTTTTTCTCTCTCTTTCTTTCTCTACACTGCAGAGTGAAGTTAAAAGATGGAGTGGCATTTCTTGGTGCTCGACCCTGTAACCCCACGCTCTGGATGGTTAGTCAAGACGTCAGAACAGAAGGACACAGGATTGTGACGCTGCATTGTCGACGTAAAGAGTCCAGCTACGGACAGAGGTCAGTTACCATGAACTAACTCATCTTCAGCGTTGAATTGCAATGTGGCTTTGTGATTGATTTACAATATGTACTGCATGGTCTATAAGGAATTGCAGTGTTTTGTATGTTGTTGTTGGTGTCGGGTTTGCTGAGGAGCATCTACACTTGGTCTTTGGAAAGTAATTTTGGTCAATTCTAGAGTAAATATGAGGATCTTCAGTGGTTTGTAGGACTTAAACATCTCCACATACTGTAAATCTGTCACTTAGTGTAATGCTGGGACTGACCATGTAGAGTCAAGAGTCATCTGTACAGTTAATACTCAAATTCAATAGAGTTCAATTCATGTTGTACGCTTTTCACAGTAGTCATCATTTCAAAGCAGCTTTACAAATGTGCACACTATTACATTACAATCACTATTAGACAGAGTTAAGGTGTTGTGTATATGGTGGACACTATAGTTTTCAAGGATACTGTATATATACTGTAGCCTGCAGTTATAGTCTACTTTCAAAAAAGTGATATTAATGCATTTCCACTTCAGAGATCTGATCAACAAAATATTTAAGAACTATTTGAGTATTGCAAGATAAAATCATTGAATTAAAGTGTAACTTTTTGGTTTATTCACCATGTATTGGAATGTGAAATATTGGAATGATTTGTATGTTGTTGTTGGATTCAGGTTTACTATTATTTTTCATTTATTTTAATTTAAAAATAAATAATAATCATAATAATAATAAAAAAATCATTGTTAATTTATTAAAAATATACTTGCAGCTAAATGCATTTTAGTGGAAAGCTACAAAAAGCTTAGCTAACAGGTCAATTTAGAAGTTGTTTTTTGCTAACCTTCTCTGACCCCATATGGGTTCTTATTACAAAGCTAGGCAGGGAAATATATATTACTTTTAATGATATTTTGCTCTGTGACAAAGCCACTATTGATTTAAGGGTAGTTTAACCAAAAATAAATAGGTAGTTATTGCCTGTAGCAAAATTGTGTGTAGCAATAAATGCAATTTATAATATGATATATGTATTATTAGGGGTGTCAAAATTAATTGTTTCTTCGGTGCACCGCGATGCAGACGCGGACAATTCGGTATCGGATCAGTAATAATCATAACCGGTTATTATGTACTAACGTCATTTAATCTCATATGCGCTCTGTCGCGAGGGAGGCAAGCGCGGGTATTTACAACACTACAGGCACCAACTACTTAAAAATTTCACTGTGTGTGTGTTTTCTGGAAAGTCTTTCACTGGCACTTACAGCAGAAGCCCCTATTTCTTTGCGATTGAGGGAATGAAAGTACTCCATTTCTCTCTCTCTCTCTCTCTCTCACTGTGGCCCATTTCACCTTCATGACTTTTCCTCTCGGCTGCTGGCGTGACTTTTTCTCCCCTCTCTTTTCCTCTTGGCTGTATTCATTCCCGCGGGCCGGCTGTACCTGTGCATTGTCGTGGGACCAAACCAGATTTCATGCGGCGCGGGAATACATTTCTGAATAAAAGCGCGGGATCGGTTGGTAACTCCGGTGTAATTTTAACAGGAGTGGGTGGTCTCACAATATCGCTCCCGAGCGAGCAAGCAAGTGCCTTAAGTTGTAGCTTAAATAGTTGTATCACTAACTACTTTTTAAAATATTTTAAAGGATTTGCAATCTGAAACACTGGTCTGTAAATGTTCTGACAAGTTATAAATGCAAATGTACAGTTGAAGCCCCTCTTTGATTTTTATTTTTTTTTTATATTTCTCAGTTGATGTTTAACAGAACATTTTTCACAGTGTGTCTGATCTTTTTTTTTTTTTCTGGAGAAAGTCTTATTTGTTTTAATTTGGCTAGAATGAAAGCAATTTTTAATAGTTACGAACCCTTTTTTTATCAACACAAAATAATTAATCCATGAAGGGAATGCAACATAAAGAGTACACATTAACTAAGTTATCTAAATTAATACATTTATTACAACCAAAACAATCAAACAAATCACGTGTCACATCTAAGTAAGAAAGAATAAAGAATCAAAAACTCATGTTCTCCAACAAATATACAACACTAACCTATTTAACAAAGCAGATCAAAGTAAGACTTGAGGAAAACAAAACAGTAAATTAAAGAAACTAAAAGAAGCTTGATGGCTGGCTGTGAATCTCCTCTCTCTCTCCGCTCAATGTTGGTCCATATTTATAGCCAATTTTCAACGAGTGCAACTCGCCGCACGTGCGCAAAGGCGAACTCTAGAAAACAAACAGTGAGTGATGTCATGACACACACACAAGCACTAACACAGAAAGGCAACAGATGTAACATAATCTTTTAAAAGTTCTAAATTATTAGCCCCTTAAGCTATATATTTTTTCGGCAGTCTACAGAACAAACCAATTACCCTAACCTGCGTAGTTAACCTAAATGACATAGTTAAGCCTTTAAATTTCACTTTAGGCTGAATACTAGTGTCTTGAAAAATATCTAGTAAAATATTATTTACTGTCATCATGGCAAAGATAAAAGAAATCATTTATTAGAGATGAGTAATCAAAACTATTTTGTTTAGAAATGTGTTGAAAAATATCTTTTCTCCATTAGAAATTGGGGAAAAAATAAACAGGACGACTAATAATTCAGGGGTGCTATTAATTTTGACTGCAACTGTATGTGTGTAATGATGGAAGCATGATGTTATCTGTTATTTGTTAAACCCATGTGAGCTGATAATCTTAGCAGGATGCTTTAAGAGTTATTTAACCTCAACGTGCTTCTTTTGTGGTAAAGGCTGTAATACTGAAAATATACTCACAATTTACTCAAGTTGAAACCTCTAAACATTGACATAGTAGGAAAAACAAACACTATGTAAGTCAGTGGTTACAGGCTTTTAGCATTCTTCAAAATATATTATTTTGTCTTTAACAGTAGAAAGAAACTCATAAAAGTTTGAAACAAGTAAATGATGACAGAATTGAAATTGTTGGGTGAACAAACCCTTTAACAACCCATTATAAATATAAATTTTTATAAATATACCAAAGACTTGAAGAACACAGATAAATCATGAATCATAACAATGCTAAGTTAACTATTTCCATCAGTCAAAACATGTCTATCTGCATATTGATGCTCTTTCAGCAGAGAAGCTCTGAATTTGAGAGATGGAAGGGTCCGCGGCTCTACTGTTGGAGAAACGGCTAAATTGGATCATGCACCTTTCAAAACAGCTTGACATCTACTGACTTTCTGTCAAACAGTCAGTCACTGTTTGTGGAGATCATAGAAATGAATGAGAACTGCTGTACACTTCATTCCTTTGTATAGCATTTTTTTTTTCTGGTGTAAATTTCTAAATCAATATCTATCATTCTGAAACTAATATTTAGGGGAAACGTTGCAGATTGTTGATTGCCAAAGAAAGTGGTTTTCCTACAAAAGCAATTTATTAAGCATCTAGTGAAGACTTCTCTCCATTGACAGTAATTTTAAATAAAGTCTCTGCTCTCTGTAAGAGAATAGAAGTATTAATTTTAGCCATGATGTTTTTTTTCATTGGCTTAAGGTTGCAGGTTCACCTTCCATAGGTTTTACCAACCTCTGCATTCCTTTAGATAGAGGGAATTTCCTGAAACCTCATATGATTTATGATTCAGCTTTAGTCTCATTTGTTGACTCTCTACGCATAAATGCCTTTTGGCTTCCAGCATGAATGAAACATACAGTACATGTAATTGAGCACTCCATAATGTTTCCTTTGCTTGTATATAAAAAAAGAATAAACATTTCTCCTACATAACAACAAATGTAAGCAAACATACGAGAATCCATCAATATTTAAAATGTGCACTGGGCTTATGACAGTATAAAATGTTCTTATTGTGATCATTTCTAAAGCTTAAATTTCCATTTACAATATTACATTGCATTTCTAAGCTACAAAAAAAAGCTACTTTAGCAAGTATTTCCTTGTATACAAATGTTCAGAGTAAACAAATGTTTATGAAAATATAAACTACAAAATGATTATTAAGTACAATAGGTAACACTTTGCAATTACCACTCTACCACGCATTAACTGATTAACAACTTTTCATTTTAATTAGATATTAAGCATTAAATTAGAACATCACTAAATATTAATACCTGCTTGTGTAGTTTTCAGCATGTGTTTAGTTCAGTTATGTAATTTTAACAAACATTATTAAAGCTTTTTTATAATTGTATAATGCTAATTAATAAATAATTGGTCTATTAATGGTAAGCAGTTTCAATCAATATCTCGTGCATTTGTTTGGCCAGATTAACATGTGAAAATGTTTATGCTTGAAAAAAAAAGTGTCATTAAGTCTTTAAGGATTGCATGCTTTGATGAACACCAGAGCTAAAACAACACTCCTAATATTCTTAAAAGACACTCTGAAGGCCCTGGTATACTTCAAACTAAATTGGAGATCAAACTGAATTGATGCCATTTTGAGGTCATTTCGGCTGTTTGAAACATCTTACCAAAAATAACTTTTGGGGGGAGTTTGGGGGGACTCCTAAACACCTTTCAGCTACCATTGCTCCATTGTGTTCTGGAACTTCGCCTTCTTTAACCTACGAAATCTTCATTTTCAAACTTCTTTTTGTCCTCAAGTGAAGAACAAAATATAATTTATTAAATTATTAATTAGAATAAAAATGTAAATAAAAAGTTTAAATAACTAATTAGTCCCATTTTTATCATGCATGTTCAATGTCACAATATATTTTACTATTAAATGTCAGCATTAATGTGCACATTTATAAACTGAAAGCATTGTGAAACATTTGTAACTAAAACTCTTTTATGATGATTTTGACTAAATGCAACTGACCATATGACAGAAGAGGGAACTACTACACATTTGAGTGGACTTTGTGTGTAAAAACATCCTCTCGCATCATATATGAATGAAACTTTACATGTAGACGTATGGAATGCTCTATAATGGCACTGGGGCTGGATTATTTAGTAACATATGTGTACTGTTCATAAATATTAAGACACAATTTGATTAATTTGTTTGTTCATTAATTCGTTGGTCCATCCATCCATCCATTCATCCATCCATCCATCCATCCATCCATCCATCCATCCATCCATCCATCCATCCATCCATCCATCCATCCATCCATCCATCCATCCATCCATCCATCCATCCATCCATCCCTAACCCTAACCCTAACCCTAAACCTAACCCTAAACCTAACCTAACATAACCTAACCCATTTGTTTATTTTTAATTGTTTGTAACATGTAATTCATGTAACAACTGAATGCTCATTTCACACCAAAGACTATAACTAACAATAACTGTTTATTCTAAGACTGTGAAAGTATTAATTCACCTCGGGGCTTTCAGCACATTTGTTTTTTTTTTTTTCCAGTCGATGAATGATAAATATGTTGACGGCAACAATCTAACAATTAAAAACCAATCTTGGGCATTGAAAACTTAAACCCAACACAAGCATGCACATATAATAGACTGAACATTGTTAGTGGAGACACTCATAAACAGTTGAAGATAAAATTATTTGCTCTATTCTATTTGAAATATTTTGAAAGTGATGTTTAATGGAAAGCAGATTGTTTTTAAACAATAGTTTTAATAACTCATTTCTAATGGCCAAATTATTTTGTCTTCGCCATGACGATTGTCTATTACAGTGTTTCCCAATGCTTTTCCTGGAGGCACACCAACAGTACATATTTTGGATGTCTCCCTTACCTGACCAATTAACGTCTCAGTCTCTTCTTATGTTCTAATTAGAAGATTCAGGTGTGTTTGATTAGGGAGACATTGGAAATGTGTACTGTTGGTGTGCCTTCAGGAACAGGGTTGGGAAACATTGGTCTATTTGGTCTATTATATTTTGCTGGTTATTTTGAAAGATACTAGCATTCTGCTTAAACTGCAGTAAGGCTTTATTAGGTTATAAGGGTTAACTAGGCAAGCTCAGTTATTTAAGCAAAACATTGGACAACAGTGGTTTAAGTGATAGAAATAATAACCATAAAAATTACTTGTAAAAAAATTTAAACTATGCTTATTCTAGCCAAACTAAAAGAAATAAGACTTTCTCAAAAAGAAAACAATATACAGCATGAATATCCTTGCTCTTTTAAACATAACTTGGTAAATAATGGAAAATAAATAAAAAATGTCTCAGGAGGGCTAATAATTTTGCCTTCAACTATAATTGGGGTTGGTGCAATTTCTTGGTGCGATTGGGCCATTTAGTTTAAAAAAGGAATAATAATACTTAATGGCTTTTACTATAATAGCACCTTTGATTTGTGTGCCATTAAACAGATAATAAAAAACACTGTTCTCCTCTCACTGGTTTAATTAGTATCATCTAAAACAATTTTCACTGATAAACAAGTACACAAACCTTCAGATAAAATAATAATAATAATAATAATAATAATAATAATAATAATAATAATAATAATAATAATAATAATAATAATAATCTAAGCCAAAATTGAAGCACAACCTTCGTTTTTAAAAATTCATACAAATCATTGTTGCACAATAAATATTGTAGTGGTTTATGTTAGTTTCACAGTTTGTTTGGTCACCATGCTTAATAATTCATACTTTTAGAATGAATTTTCATATTTTAAGATTGAAAGTCTGGCTCTGGGAGAAAGGTAAAACAATGGCAGCTGTTTCAGTGTGATCTTAATAATGAAAAGAAATGAGTTTAAAGCTGTTAGTTTTAATGAAACCAACCCTGGAGCGTAAAGTGTGCAGTATTGGAGAGAAACAGATGAACTTGGTCTTTGTTTAAACAAGCTCCACATATTCTCCAAAATGACTTTGGGGGTTTCATTGAGAAGAGAAGCTGGTTATGAGAAAAGCTCTTGCAGCATTTGTTTAGAGATGACTTTCGTTTTGATGTTTTGCATGTTTGATGTTTTACATCTTTAAGGCTGATTTAAGATGTCCAAATACGTTTTGGGGTCACTGTAAATGCAATACATTTAAATTAAAGATTTCCCTCAACTCATCAAATAGTAATACTGGGATTAGGATAGCTGGACATCAGCAGAGATATTAAAGGAAGGATTTTTAATGCCGTATGATGGACTTAGGAATGTGCTTTGGAACATACTTTACTTTGAAGTTGTTAAAGGCTGTCAGGGAAATATATATCCGGTGGATATGTAAAACCAAAGTGTTTTATTTCAATTCTTTTAGAATCACCAATTGGTAAAATAAAATAAAATAAAATAAAATAAAATAAAATAAAATAAAATAAAATAAAATAAAATAAAATAAAATAAAATAAATAAAATAAAATAAAATAAAATAAAATAAAATAATTTCCAGTGATATCTGGATTATTACAATAAAATAAAATAATTACCAGTGATATCTAGATTATTAAAATAAATAAAATAATTACCAGTGATATCTGAATTAATCAAATAAAATAAAATTTTATTAATTTAAATAAAAAAAACAAAAACAACAAAAATAAAAATAAGTATAATGGAATATACATTAAATAATCACTTTACAATAAGATTTCATTAATGTTAATCTAACATGATCTAAGAATAAACAAAACTTGTATATCATTTATTAATCATAGATAAACATTTACTAATGCATTAATTCAAGCGCATGCTTTTTACATTAATGAATCGTGTGTTAACAATGAACAACTTTATTTCCATTACTTAATGTTAACAAAGATTATTAAATAAGGTAAGAAATAATTTGATCATGTTGGTTAATTAACTAGTACAATGGGGGAAATAATATAAATAAATAAAAAATAAATAAATAAATGAATAAAATATTGCCTGATAGTTAATATAACACATATCTCTCTTGTACAATATTAAATCAATGGTCCAGTAGGGTCTTCATCTGAAAGTTCTTTCGCCTATTCCCGAATCTTATTTGCATGCTCAAATTAATCTGTAAAATGGGAAGCCTTGTTGATGGATGCAGAAGGGGGAAAAAACATGCTGGTCATAATTAAGTGTGGATTTGCAGTCTTTGTGTGTCATCGTACTTTTAATCGCATTTCTTCACAGATCTGGAAACAGCGTTAATGAACTGGGCTCGGCACTGACAGGTGTAATTTTCCGCATTAACTCGGGATGGTGGAAATCTGTAAACTTGAAAGATTAAGCCCAGCATTATCATGAAGCTTGTGTGGCTGTGCAGAAATGAAACGCTCAAGTAAACAGGCCTTTTGCAAAGCAGTCTACACCTTGTCTGTATTGAAATAAAAGACTTGAAGAAATGAAAGATTAGCTTTTTGTTGACAGTAAAGTGACAGTAAAAGCATTTAGAGTACTATAAAGGCTTTCTTTTTTGAAAATATGATTGCTTTATATACCATGAGAAAAAAAGTGGTACCTACAACAAATATCAAGCAGCACTGCTGTTTTCAACATATTTTTTATATATTTATTTAATTTATTATATTAATATTAAGAAATTATTCTGGGATAGAAATGAGCATATTAGAATGTGATACCCAAAAGTGGAGTAATAATGTTGAAAATTTAAAATAAAGTATCAATAATTAAATAAAATAGAACAAATTATTTAAATATTGAATAATATTTTGTAGTTTTAAAACTACAATGAAAATACTATGATGAAAAATACTTACACAATACTAAATACCTACTTAAACATGAAATTCTTACTGACCTCATTTTGTCAACAATCTATCGATCCATCCATCCTGGAAAAAAATGCTGTCCTAGTTAGCTTTTGTCTTGTTTCTAGTCCAAATATTGTAGTCCAAATATTATGAAACATTCCAAATAAACAAACAAACAAACAAATAAATAAATAAATAAATAAATAAATAAATAAATAAATAAATAAATAAATAAATAAATAAATAAATAAATAAATAAATAAAGAAAACTGAAATCAATGCAGTTTGCAGTCTGCAATTATGACATTTTTGTTGGGTTTTTGTATTTTACAAATCATGTTTTGTATTTATTTATTTATTTATTTATTTATTAATGAGTGATATTCATTACAATGAGTGTGTTGCAAATCGAGTAATTGTATAGAAGTTGTCTCTTCTTCCTGGCCTTTGCACTTCTACTTTGTTTTGACTTCTTTTCAAGTTTAAGGTTTTACATGAGAGGTTATTACACTTAAGATGACCAGTCATCTGTATATAAAAGGAAATTGAAACAGAAAAGAAAAGAACATTTGTTATAATGATAAATTCCCCAGTGGGGCTGGGGAATTTGTGGCCAAATGCTAAAATAACAAGAGTGTTGGGGCTAAAAAAAGATTTCAAAGGGGCTTTTCATCTTCTCCCACTTTTCTTTAAGCTGTTTAGAGGCTGAATGAAATGTAAATTGAGGCACTGAGATATTCAGTGTGCGGTGAAACCCAAAAAATACAAAATGAAAATAGCATTTAGAGCATTAATATTATTATTATTATTATTATTATTATTATTATTATTATTATTATTATTATTATTATTTTTTTTTATTGTTATTATTTAATATTTTATTATTATTATTATTATTATTATTATTATTATTATTATTTATGCAATTTTTGTTTCACTGCACACTGAATTTCTCAGTGCCTCAATTTACATAATAATAATAATAAAAAATATATATAATTATTATAATAATAATTATAATAATAATAAAATAACAATCTCTTATTATTGTGATGATGATGATGATGATGATTATTATTATTCAAATAAGTAGCTCTTCACTTATTTATTTGTTTGCATGTGTAAAAAAAATGAGTTATTGTGAATCACCCTTATGTATGTGAAGCGATAATTTTTTTCATCATGCATTATGTTCTTCTGAATCTGTATGACTTTTTTCTTGAAAAAGGCAACATTTTTGAAGAATATGCAGTTTTAATAAGTGTTATAATATACACATATAGTGTCAAAATCCTGTGCATTATTTTATTTATTTTGTCATTTTTGTAGTCACCAGTCATTTCTGTGAAAATCTGATATATGGCAATGTTTGGAATATTTTGATTCTACATATCTAAATATAAATCATATATGTGACATATATTTTCAAATTTTGCAGTACATTTGTAAATGATATATTATAAATACCAATTGTTTATATATACGCTTAGAAAAATATGATGCATATATAATATAAATTTTGATTTTGTTATCCAAATATAAACTTCTATGTCAAATATGTAATTTGCATATATTTACATGTTTCAAATTTAACCACAGAATTAAAAAAAAAGGTTTTGGGAATGAGTAAATGATGGTAAACTGATTTACTTGATGTAAGACTATTAAATTGCCAGGCGTTAAGTAACAGTTAAACATTGTGCTCAAATAAATTCTTAGATACAAAAGTCTAATCAATCCAGAAAAGCCCTAAAATAATAATAATATATATAGTATATGTACACACAGTTGAATTATTAGCCCCCCCTTTGAATTTGTTTTCTCTTTTAAATATTTCCCAAATTATGTTTCACAGAGCAAGGGAACTTCACAGTATGTCTAATAATATTTTTTCTTCTGGATAAAATCTTATTTGTTTTATTTTGGCTAGAATAAAAGCAGTTTTTATTGAAATAAAAATTAAGGTCAAAATTATTAGCTCCTTTAAGCTATATATTTTTTCGATAGTCTACAGAACAAACCATCATTATACAATAACTTGCCTAATTACCCTAACCTGCCTAATTAACCTAGTTAAGCCTTTAAATGTCACTTTAAGCTCTATAGAAGTGTCTTAAAAATATCTAGTAAAATATTATTTACTGTCATCATGGCAAAAATAAAATAAATCAGTTATTAGAAATGAGTTATTAAAACTATTATATTCAGAAATGTATTGAAAAATCTCTCAATTAAAATGAAATTGAGAAAAAATTAAACAGACTGGCTAATAGTTCAGGGGGGGCTAATACTTCTGACTTCAACTGTACATAAACTGTATGTATGTATATATATATATATATATATATATATATATATATATATATATATATATATATATATATATATATATATATATATATTTCAGTATTTTAATTTCAGCATTTAATGTTAAAATGCAGTTTATTTTTTACACAAAATAACTGGTTTTACTTAATTCTGATCAAAATAAATAGAATATCTGAGTAGTATTATGCATATATCTGTACGTATTTGCTTTTTCATCAGCCTATATATAATAAAAAAAAAATATATATAAATAAATAAATAAATAAAAAAACTCTGTGTGCTTGCTCTTAACCTGATATTGTGAAGTTGAATGGAATATTAACCGACTTGCCCAGCTGCCTTTTATAATAGAGGGTCCCTAGTCATGTCACACGACACATTTCAGCTTAATCCAGTCTGGCATTGATCTAAGACCAGGAGTTAGGACTAAATAAAGCATGTTAGCTTTAATCTAGGTCTTTTGGGACGTCCAGAGCTCTAATCTCTCCAGCTGGCGCAGGCACTTCTTAAAGACAAAGGAAGCACCACTGGGCTTACCGTGTATGATCCATTTCTCTCTTTCATCTGGCTTCTTTTTTTATTTCACTTTTTCTCATTGCTTAAGCATTTCCCCTTCTGTGTCTTATATCTCGTTCTAGTCTTTTATTCTCCAGCACACTTTATAGATATCCAGGGGCTACTTGACTAAACAGGTGCGCCACCTGTGTCTTATTCATTAACCACCCACAATGCTGTTTAGCTAGATATACTCTACATCAGGATAATGTTTCACTATGTGTTTTTAATATGAAAGCATTGTCTTTTAAGCACAAAAACATTTTGGGGGGATCATATTGAAGCAGGGGCATTCAATCAATCAATCAATCAAAAAAAAAAAAAAAAAGATGAACAAGAGCATAAGAAGTTGTTTGTTTATTATTATTTATTAAGCTTTTTTATTCTGTGGAATACAAAATTTTAATTTGTGAACATTGTCTTGTTTGCTATTTTTTATATACTAAAAATGTATGATGACAGGCTGTCATGCAACAAAATGGCTAATTACACTATTTAGAACACTAGTACAAGTGTTTGTGTAGTATAGAGAGTGTTATTAAAAGAATTTATTCTTTCTCATTCAGGTTTCAAGAATATGATGCTGATTATATTTTGAAAATAGTTTAATTGCACAAATTTATAGACACAAAATACTAAACTGCTTATTTCACATGGCAATATGGCAATAAATCCAAGTTCATTTTCACTATGTGTAATGTAAAGTGACGCTTGACAAAGGAAGTGAGGGTCACAGAGTTTATTATACAGAGATGGTCAGGCAAGCAACGGTTAACACAGGGACAAACAAATGTATGCAGGCAAATCCAGAGTTGTAGTCAAATACACAAGTGAAAGTCAGTACAGGCAGGCAGCAGGCAGCAGGCAATGTCAACAAACAAACAAGGCGAGGGTCAAAAACACATTAAGACAAGGAAACACTTAGTAATGTTCACAAAACAGTTCAACAAGACTCTGCAAAGTCTGTGTGTTTGTGTGCTGTATATATAGTCTAACTAATCAGTCTTTGAGCAGCTTCGGCTGTGTGAGTGTAATCAATGGAGACTTGGAGCAGGTGTGTGTGTGTGTTGCATGACAGGACTTGTAGTCCATATACTGGCGGATTTGTGGTTCTTTAGTGAACTGTGTGTTTACCCGCGATCTGCAGCCACTAGATCGCTGGTGATCATAACAATAACAATGCTTATAATTGTAATTTTATGAACTCAAATATGTACAGATATATTCGTGCTACTCATATATTCAATATTGATCCTATTTGGATAAAAATTTTGTAAAATCAGTCAACTTTGTGGTAAAAAAATTATAATTACAGCATTTTAAATACTGAAATATATATGAGTTGTAAAATATAATATAAAATACATTTAATTACATTGTTGATAGTTGGATTTTAGCAACAGCAGCAGTTTAAAATATATTTTATTGTTCAATATGAATATATACCGTTGTTGCTCAAGAAAGAAATCTCTTATCAGTGTTAAAAAACAATTGTGCCGCTTTACATCAGGCTTATTATTATTTTTTTAAGTTTCACAGTCATTACTTAAGCCAGTATGCTGTGACAGGTTTTAATGTATGCACTTTAGCACTCATTAGTCTATGTAAAGGCCTACTATTATGATTTAAAGGGTTTATTGATAAACGTTTTAAACGTTTTGCACAATAGGACAAAAATCATATGTGATTATCTCTGACTTTTAATTCCTTGTGACAAAACAAAATGTGAGCATACACAAAATGCTTAACATTAATAATAATAATAATAAGAAGAAGAAGAAGAAGAAGAAGAAGAAGAAGAAGAAAAAGAAGAACAAGAAGAACAAGAAGAACAATAATAATAATAATAATAATAATAATAATAATAATAAAACACCAGGCATGTGGCTAAATGATGCATATTACAGAACACACATTTCTGGAAACATTTCAGCAGATTCTCAGTCATCCTCTGATCGGTTTAAACATAAGGAGTCAAGTGTGCTCACAGATCAACATGGATACGTCGTTGTTTTTTAAGTTTTAAAGACGTTCATGAATGTATGATGCACGGTTGAATGAAAGACTGTTATTCTATGGACATTTTCACACCCCTAAACATGACACTGCACAAAACGAAAGGTGATTGGTTGGTTAACCTGTCAGTCAAATAGCATCATGGGTAGTTCTTGACCTTTTACAGCAGTCTAAGTTCATCAGTGTAAGTTCTGGCTACGCGAGACTAACTTCTGTGATTACTTCGATCATTTTAATATAGCATATTAGTAATGAAATCCAAAAATTATAGTATAATATTGAGAGTTAATTTTAATCTTGCAGCCTGCCTGCGGCCCACCGGTTGAGAATCCCTGTCCTAGAGGACATCCCTAGTCTAATATGATATTTTACAATATAAGATTCTGACCCGATTACTATGTGCAAAATGCTTTTTCCATTTTTTTTTCAATCACTTTGATGTCATTCCTTTTAGTAAACTGTGAGGTAAAACAACTCAGTACGTCCCAGTAAAAGCGTCTATCAGCAGGGACTCTTCATTTTTAGTTGTCATCCCCTCATTCAGCTTTTCTCACTTCTCTCTCATCTCTTCTCTTTCTCATTACTTCAGTGTTGGATGAGTTTCCATCACCATGCCAGACCTGTCACCCAGCTTCTGCTTTCTTCAATATTCTCTTGCATTTTTTTTCCATTCTCTTCATCGCTGATGGAGGGACAAGGTCCTGGTGTGGATGGACGACGGGGCAGGTCGATCCGCTCCAGCTCCCTCCTCTTTTCCTTTATTACATTCTCCTGTTCTTTTCTCGGTGGGGGAAATTTGATTAGGCGTGCTATTACCTTCAGCGGGCACCTTTCACCCTGCCATTTATGAAAGGTGTTACTGGAGAATAAGAGAATACTGGAGAATACTGTCAGACAGGGACTGAGAGAAGCATTGGGGAGAAATGAGATTGCATTACGTTTTATGGAGACAGAAAAAAGAATGGACGACTTGAGGAAACAGAAGCGTGAAAGGAAGCAGAATGTACAGTAGTTGTGTGTTTGTGTGCAGTCAGCAGCTTTTCTGCTGTATTTGGTGTATTATGCTTGTTGAGTCTGTCTGTTGCATTTTCAGCTTTTGTTTGTGTGAGGAAGGTCAGAGCAATATTGAGTTTCGAACAAGAGTTCACAGTCTCTTTTACTCATGAAGATTGCAGAGGGCATTCTGTAAACAGACCTCACGCATGCATAGGATAGAATCTGAATGAGATGAAGGATGTGTAGCGTGCAAGGTTGGATTTACACATATGCATAAAGCTTAGAGATTATTTGATTCAGAATGGTGGAAAATAAGACACATGCAGGATTGTGATGGCAATTCGTCACATACAGATGTCAGCTTTGTTAAAATGATTCCCATTCACTTGGATATGTGATGTGCTACGCCAGGTTTTGGCAATGTCACTTTGTATAGAAACACAATGTGCCTGCACACATATGGTCCTGTATTTTGCCATTGATATTTGGTTGTCAAGTACTTGTACATTTCCAAATGGATTTAAAACTCCACAGTGAATGGAGTTAGTTAATTTCACTCAAGTGTTAAATGGAAGTTCATTGGAGTTATTAGAATGACTTAAGGAAGTTAAAGAAACAGAAGTGTAAAAGGCAGTTATTGTACAGCAGTTGTGCTTGTGGGTGTAAGGGTCCACCTATTAGTCCAATGACAGAACTAACAGCATGGGTGACTGTTAAATGCGTGTAAGCCCTTTTAAGACATGTGAAAATAAATATTTAATTTTAATTTGTTTCAAGTGATCATTAAATTTCAAATGTATTCTTAATAGGGAACTGATCACATTCATAAATGAGGAATAAATGTAGATATTTGACTACATTTTAAACATCTCATCTTTTCATTTAATGGATTATCGTTTACCCAAAGTGGCTTAGAGTCAGTATGCTGGCCAGTTACATCTGCTAACAGACAGATCCTCGCCAGTTCTGGTTCTTTGATAGAGGATATAACTGTAAACTAATTTCCTTTAAGTAATATTAGGCCACCCTATACTTTGCTCATACATAAAGAAAGTTTGATTTAGCCATTAGATTATATCATTAACAAATTAACAGCTCTCTAATGCTGTGCCTATGCTCCATTCTTTGAACTCAGGGTCTGATGTTATGGAGAGACTTAACCTTCCTTCCATTTGCTTGCAACTTTTCCTACTGTATTTGGTCTATCGTGCTTGTTGAATTGGTATGTTGCGCTTGCAGTTTTGTGTGAGGAAGGTCAGAGCACTATTGAGTTTGAACAAGAGTTCATTGTCTCTTTTACCCCTGAAGATTGCGAAGGGCATCCCACAAGTAGACCTCACGCATTCATAGTATAATATCTGAATGAAAAGCATGCATAGCATGAAAAAAAAATTATTTAAGCATACTGCATGCGTAAATCTCAGAGATGATTTGATTCAGAAAGATGAAAAATAAAACATAAGATATTTATGGTATGTTTACACAAGAACTGTGTACTAAAGATGGAAACATTTTCCTTCGCATTCATGAAATTTGTCACATACAGATGTCAGCTTTGTTATAATGATTCCCATTCACTTGGATCCGTGAAATCCATACTATGCCAGTTTCCCCCCCCCCCCCCCCCCCCAAATGTCACTTTGTAAATAAACATAGTGAAAAAACAGAAGTGTGTAAGGAAGCAGAACACACATTAGTTGTGTGTTTTTGTGTAGTCAGCAGCATTTCCGCTGTATTTACTGTATTATGCTTGTTGATTCTGTCTGTTTTGCTTTAGGGGTTGGACAATGAAAATGAAACACTGGGCAATTTAGTTTCAGAGCATTCATGACTACATTTGACCAGCCTGCTGGCTAGTGTTCATTGTTTGCACATACCACCAGTAATAGTGTGAAGGTTTAATTACCAGAGTAATAACACATCTTTGCTTAAAATATTGCAATGCACACAACATTACGGGTGACATATCAGAGTTCAAAAGAGGATATTGTTGATGCACATCTGTGACCAAGACAGCAAGTCTTTGTGATGTACATATGTAGAGCCGTGGTATCCAGACTAGCTAGCAAACACATGTGAGCCATTTTGGGTTTAGACCCAGAATATCCTTAAAAGACTATGCCACATTTTTGCCAACTGTGGCCTACATTTGTCCTCCGTCATTTGTGACATGGGCCACATTAGGCTCACATTCAGATTACAGTTTGCCATAAGTGCCTAATCTTTACCTTAAATGGCCCATATATGAATTGGAATCTTTGGCCCCCATTTGCCTTTGTACAGGTGGACCACTTCAAGCTCACATTCATTTTTGTTTGGGCCAAAGAAAGACCACCAGTGCCTCATAACTGTCTAAAGTGTCCCACATCTGTATGCTCTCTGGGAGGGTAAAGTCAGCATATACAGTCAAGAAAGACAAACCACATCCAACAGGAGTAACTGTGGACGCAAGCAATGCTGTCTGAAAGGAATGTCCAGGTGAGTTACGGTGTGGAGAAGCCCCAAAGAAGAGTACCACCTAGACTGTTGCATGCCCAGAGTAAAGCTTTAGGGTGAATCAGTGATGGTTTGGGCTGCAATATCATGTCATTCTCTAAGCCCAAATACTAGTGCTAGATGGGAGTGTCACTGCTAAGGACTACCAGACCATTTTGGAGGACCATGTGTATCCAATGGTTCAAACATTGTGTCTTGAAGGTGGTGTTGTGCATCAGGATGATAATACACCGATACACGCAAGAAGACTGGTGACAGAGTGGTTTGTTAAACATGAAAGTGAAGTTGAACATCTCCCATGGCCTGCACAGTCATCAGAACTAAATGTTATTAAGCCATTTTGTCGTGTTTTGGAGGAGCAAGTCAAGAATTGTTTTCCTTCACCAGCAGCCACTATTCTGCAAGAGGAAGGGCTCAAAATCCTTCTGGCCACTATGCAGGACTTGTATCTCTCATTCCCAAGACAAATTGTTCTGTATTAATATAGTAATGAATTATAGTAGTCTAAAACCAAGCATGTCAGTTTCATTGTCTGACCCCTGTAAATATATTTCATTTAAGTGAATCTGCTAAAGACAATGCCAAGTTCAAGTTAATCAGGTGAAATAGCTGACTCGATGTTGAAAGGAATGTTTCATTATGTTCTGATTGGTTAAAAAGCACGAACTATTCATCTACCTAGCCTTTATTTCTAAAGACACCCAATTTAGTGATATCTCTTCAAACAGCTTAAATTGCCTAGATAAATCTATAATCATTCTTGTAATGTCTTCAATTTTGGTCTATTCACAAACAAGTCTGTGAACTACTCTTTTGGGACTCCATTGCCCGCAGAATGCTTTAGGAAAAGGGGACATGTTATTTTTTTTACCTATTGTGTTCAGTAAAAAGTCATCTTGGAATGACGTGGGTAATTTTTAGGTAATGTAACAAAAGACAGTCCTTCCTCGTTCCAGCGTTTTTACAAGGACATGATCACCGTGACAGAACTCTGGGACATTCAGAGCTCTCCGGGTAATTTAATACGGTTACAAGATAGCAAAGTCTTTTATTATTCAACTTTATATGTTAGAAAACTATAAGATGTCATCCATGCATAAAATGTCAGGTCAACTATTTTATTCCATGTCCCAGAGAGGAATTAATACGTTTAGGAGGAGACGTCTTGTGTCGTTAAGGCTTCCAGCTCCGATCGTTAAACGAAACTATTTTCATCAACTCACTCCGGTTGCTCATCTGTCTCCATTAGCACTGCGCGGTTATTAGTGCCGTAATGTTCAGATAATTCACCACGGACGGTCAAAAGACAGAGACCTGCGATGGCGTGCTGGCCTATTTCAGAGCCGCCGAACAGCGCCACAGGGGATGATTACAGCAATCACGCTGCATTACAGACAAAGAAAAGAGCACACAGACTGGCCATAGAAGCCATCTGCAGTCTCAAGACAAAGAGTAAGGTATCTAGCACAGAATGTTGAATGTTCATTAGAATCAAACCGATTCTAAATACATGTGAATTCTGATATCATTCCACAGAAATGACCTGTACACCACTGTACTCCCCGGTGTTTACACTGAAGTACAGTGCTCAGCATAATTGAGAACAGCCCATTTTGAAAATGAATATTTATATCCATTTCTCAGTGAATATAGGCAATTTATTTTGGTGCATTTAAACAAAACAGATTTATTATATATTTATTAAAATAATATTTTACTCACCAAACATATTTAAAAAATGAAAGATAATACAATTAAATTCAAGCAAAATATTGCAAAAAAAAAAAAAAAAAATACAACCTTCAAATTTTCAACTAAATTTTTTATTGTTTTTGCTTCTCTTGATTTTTCTTCTTTTTAAGCTGCCAAAACCGAACTCCGTAGACTAAAGTGAATAGTCCGGACTGCTGAACGAATCACTGGCACAACCCTTCCTACACTTCAAGAAATGTACTCTTCCAGAGTGAGTAAAAGGGCTCGCAAAATCACTCTGGACGCCTCACACCCAGCACACTACCTGTTCGAACTGTTACCGTCTGGTCAGCGCTTCAGAGCACCAAGCACAAAAACAGCCATACACAGGAAAAGTTTCTTTCCTCAGGCTGTCTACCTTATGAACAGTTTAATATTCCCCTAGTGTGCAATAAATATGTGCAATACTTTCTCATACGCACTTGTACACAGCACCTTATATCAATATACAATGCAATACTTTCTACATTCGCACTTGTACACAGCACCTTATAACCTGTATATTTATAACAATCTGTACATACAACTCAACATCCAGGTTTCTTGACTAACCACATCTTGTTAGGGAAGCAGACGGACAAACAAGGTGAGTAGATGAATAACGGTGTTTATTTACAACAGTGAGCACACAAGGAGAACTGATGATAAGTGACTGGATTTTGGTTGTGTTGAGGATCCTTTGAGGCAGATTGGATGACAGACACCGAGGGAGACCGAATGCACACACCAGAGGGCTTGAGGGGAAGACAGACTGACGATAAACACAAGGCAGACAGGATACCGGGAACACTGGACAGACTAGGAGAAACAGAGAGTAGGTAAGTACAATATTTCTGAGATCGAGGGTTAGTGATTACCAGGAGGTGTTCACTCAGAGTCCGCTTCGTAGGAACGAGACCGGACAATGAGTGAAGTGAAGGTGTGTGCTTATATAGTGTGTCTGAGTGATTGGGTGCAGCTGTGCGTGGTTAATACTCAGGTGAAGGTGATCGTTGCGTGATGCTGGTGGAAGAGCCTGGCCAATCCGTGACATTACCCCCCTCCCCAGGGCCCGCTCCTGAGGGCCTAAACCTCCGACGCCGTGGTGGTCTACCACGTCCACGAGGTGCTGGGAACTCAGGGTGATTGGAGTGGAACTCCTCCATAAGTGCGGGATCCAATATATCTGATCTGGGGACCCAAGACCTTTCCTCTGGACCATATCCCTCCCAGTCGACAAGGTACTCCAGATGACCACCACGACGTCGGGACCGCAGGATGTCCTTGACCTTGTAGATGGACCCTTCTTCCAACATCAGTGGGGGAGGAGGTTCCTCTTCATGGCCAGGCTCTGTGGAGGGAATCAGAGGGTCGTGAAAGGGTTTGAGGAGTGACACGTGGAATGTGGGGTGGATTCTGTATTGTGGTGGTAACTGTAACTTAAACGTGACGGGGTTGACCTGTTCCAGGATGGTGAAGGGACCAACAAATCTGGGACTTAGTTTTCGGGAGGGCAGTCGCAAGCGGATATCTCGGGTGGAGAGCCAGACTTTCTGCCCTGGAGTATAGATGGGACCTGGACTCCTCCTTTTATCTGATACCTCCTTTGCTCTGCGTACTGCCCTCTGGAGATGGTGATGAGCGTCGTCCCAGACCCTCTCGCTCTCCCGGAACCAGTAATCCACTGCGGGGACGTCAGATGGTTCGCCATCCCAGTGAAAGAGTGGAGGTTGAAATCCTAGGATGCACTGGAATGGCGTAAGTCCGGTGGTAGGTTGCCGCAGTGAATTCTGGGCGTATTCCGCCCAGCCCAGAAACTGGCTCCAGGAGTTTTGATGACCGTGACAGAAGGTCCTGAGGAACCGCCCCACTTCCTGAATTTTCCTCTCAGTCTGGCCGTTGGTCTGTGGGTGGTAGCCAGACGAGAGGCTTACGGTCACACCTAGGAGTCTGAAGAAGGCTTTCCATAGTCTGGAGATGAATTGGGGTCCTCGGTCCGAGACTATATCTTCTGGTACTCCAAAATTTCGAAAGACATGGTTGAACAGGTTTTCGGCGGTCTCTAGGGCTGTGGGCAGACCCTTCAACGGAATTAAACGACAGAACTTAGAAAATCGATCCACAATGACTAAAATACAAGTATTACCTTCGGATGATGGGAGATCTGTCATGAAGTCAACTCCTAGGTGTGACCAGGGGCGGTTCGGGATGGGCAAGGGATGGAGTTTACCTGCAGGCAGATGGCGAGGACTCTTTGACATAGCGCATTCCCTACAGCCTTGGACATATCTCCTCACATCCCTCGCCATGTTCGGCCACCAAAAGCGTTGGGAAAGCAACGAGAGGGTGTTGTTGGCCCCGGGATGCCCTGTGCCCAAAGATGTATGGCTGGAATGAATAAGATCTACCCGTTGGTTTTCAGGGATGAAGCGTCGATTGGGGGGACAGCCCGGCGGAATCCTCGAGTCTGGAGTGGCGACGACTGTAGGAGCGGACCAGGTGATGGGACAAACAGAAATTTGTTCTGGGAGGATCTTGGCTGGTGTTTCTATGATTTCCGGCTGATCATAAATTCTGGAAAGGGCGTCTGCTCGGACGTTCTTTGATCCTGGTCGGTAAGAGATTGAGAATTGGAATCTGGAGAAGAACAAAGACCACCGGGCCTGACGAGGACAGAGTCTTTTGGCTTCTTTGAGGTACTGTAGATTTTTATGGTCAGTAATCACCTGGAATGGATGTTTGGCTCCCTCCAGCCAGTGTCGCCATTCCTCTAGAGCGAGCTTGATCGCTAGTAGTTCTCGATTCCCGATGTCATAGTTCCTTTCCGCCGGGCTGAGTTTCCTGGAGAAATAGGCGCATGGATGGAGTAATGCTGGTGTACCGTGGTATTGAGACAGAATGGCTCCCACTCCAGTGGTCGACGCATCCACTTCTACCACGAAAGGTAGGTCAGGATCAGGGTGAGTCAGGAGTGGAGCTTGAGTGAAGGAGTGTTTGAGATTGTGGAAGGCTGCGGCGGCTTCGGGAGGCCAGGAGAGTTTCTTGGGTTGTTGTCGGAGTAGGTTGGTCAGCGGAGCGGTGATGAGACTGTAGTTGTGGATGAAACGTCGATAGAAATTGGCAAATCCTAGAAATCGTTGGAGTTCTTTAATGGTTGTGGGTTCTGGCCAGGAAACAACGGATTTGACCTTCCCCTCGTCCATGCGAACCCCATTTTGGTCGATGATGTACCCTAGGAACTGAACAGAGGGTAAGTGGAATGAGCATTTCTCTGCCTTGAGGTACAATTGGTGCTCTCTGAGGGTTTGTAGGACCTCCGCAACGTGGTGGCGATGTTCAGCCTCACTCCGGGAGTAAATCAAGATATCATCAATGTAGACTATGACTGAGAGGTGGAGGAACTCCCGGAGGACTTCATGGATGAAGTTTTGGAATACGGAGGGGGCGTTGACCAGACCATAGGGCATGACCAGGTACTCATAGTGCCCTGTAGGGGTCACAAACGCCGTCTTCCATTCGTCCCCCTCGCGTATTCTTACCAGATTGTAAGCGCTGCGGAGGTCCAACTTAGTGAATATCTTTGCTGATCGGAGTTGTTCCAGGGCCGCGAGGAAGCGGATATCTGAATTTGATTGTACCTTGATTCAGGACTCGATAGTCTATACAAGGCCGCAACCCTCCATCCTTCTTGGCCACGAAGAAGAAACTTGAGGCCGCGGGTGACGTGGACTGACGAATATACCCCTGACTCAGAGCCTCATGAATATACTCCTCCATGGCCTTAGTTTCCGGAAGGGACAACGGGTAGATCCTACCTTTGGGCATAGGAGCATCCGGAAGCAGGTCTATTGCGCAGTCCCATGGCCGATGTGGAGGTAGCTGGGAAGCTCTCTTGGGGCAAAATACGTCCTCGTATGCGGAGTAGATTTTCGGGATCTGGATGGATCGTTTATCGACTGGACTTTCGACAGACGTGACGTAGACGGTAAGGGGTCTCTGAAGTTGAACGGGTAGGTCGGGAAAACAACTGGATCTGCAGTCTTCACCCCATCTCTTTATTTCTCCTGTGCCCCAAGAGAGGATGGGATCGTGCTTCACCAGCCACGGGCGCCCTAGGATGATATCCATAGATGCACCCTCCAGAACCAGAAATTGAATCTCCTCTTTGTGGAGCAATCCCACTTGGAGATTGATAGGTTCACATTTACGATGGATACGTGCCTGGGAATGGATATTGTTGGTTATGGGTTGAATCTGGTAGACGTGCGTCGAGGCTTCGGTGTTAAGCTGGAGGTGGCGACAGAGGGCGTATGAGATAAAATTTCCAGCTGACCCGGAGTCGATGAGGGCCGTGACTGAAACAGATACAGAAGGGGTAGTTAACTGGACATTGGTGGTGAGAGGATGCATTTTTTCAATGGGAGAACTGAACACACTCACCAAGGGACGTGCTGGACGAATGGGACAGTCCAGTCTGACATGTCCTTCGGCTCCACAGTACATACACAGACCCCGGGTCAGCCTCCTCTGTCGCTCAGCGATCGTGAGTCTACCAGATTCTACGATCATTGGTTCTGGTTCTGGAGGGATGGCTGGCTCTGGCGAACGGAGGAGTGCTTGGGGTACTGGCGGAAGATCATGCTGGTAGACCCTCAGACGATCAGAACAGCGGAGAGAATGTTGAATGAATTTCTCCAACCCCATGGTATCGTCGAGGGCTGCCAGTTGTAATCGGAGACTGGGCTCCAATCCGAGCCGGTAGGTGGTGAGGAGAGATCGCTCATTCCATCCACTAGCAGCAGCCAGAGTGCGGAATCGGAGCGCATAATCCTGAGTGGACATGGCTCCCTGTTTGAGATGGTATAACTGTTCTCCGGCTGCTACTTCTGCATCTGCGCGACCAAAAACCTCCTTAAAATATTTGGTGAACATTTGAATGGAGCTTGTTACCGGCCCAGACTGTTGCCAGATGGTTTCTGCCCACCGAAGAGCCGATCCAGAGAGAAGGGAGATGATGAATGCAATTTTGGACCGATCTGTGGGATATAACTCAGGTTGCATGGTAAATACCAGAGAACATTGTAACAGAAAACCATTGCACTCCTCCGCCCCGCCAGAGTAGGGCGCTGGTCGAGCCATGGGACTGGATGAGTGGGTGGACGGTGAAGAAGTGCTCGGTGCTGGTGGTGCTTCGGGAAGTGGAGCAGATGGTGACAAGACTCTCTTCAGCGAGTCCACCAACTCCTGAATGGGATCGTGAGTGCTCATGCTGTTGATTGTAGTTGGTCCGGTCTTCTGTTAGGGAAGCAGACGGACAAGGTGAGTAGATGAATAACGGTGTTTATTTACAACAGTGAGCACACAAGGAGAACTGATGATAAGTGACTGGATTTTGGTTGTGTTGAGGATCCTTTGAGGCAGATTGGATGACAGACACCGAGGGAGACCGAATGCACACACCAGAGGGCTTGAGGGGAAGACAGACTGACGATAAACACAAGGCAGACAGGATACCGGGAACACTGGACAGACTAGGAGAAACAGAGAGTAGGTAAGTACAATATTTCTGAGATCGAGGGTTAGTGATTACCAGGAGGTGTTCACTCAGAGTCCGCTTCGTAGGAACGAGACCGGACAATGAGTGAAGTGAAGGTGTGTGCTTATATAGTGTGTCTGAGTGATTGGGTGCAGCTGTGCGTGGTTAATACTCAGGTGAAGGTGATCGTTGCGTGATGCTGGTGGAAGAGCCTGGCCAATCCGTGACACATCTGTTTAATGTTTATCATTTTTATTTACATTTTTTTTCATATTTATTTTGTGTTGTCACCTGCCACTTTATGTACATTGGAAGCTTCTGTCGCCAAAACAAATTCCTTGTGTGTGTGAAGCACACTTGGCAATAAAACTGATTCTGATTCTGATTAAAATTTGCATTTAATATATTATTTTCTATAACATACATTAGGGTGTACTAGTTTTTGGAGTGTTATCGTAAGTTATTTTGTTAGATAAGCTCCAGATTTAGCTTCAGTACTGATCGAATGTATATGCACAAATATAATATTGTATAGCGTCCTATTAAAATTTTGAATTTAAAAGATAGATATGCTGAGCACTGTATGCATGGTCAGACATTTTGTTCATGCTTTAATTTTTGTCTCAAACATATTCATAAGGCTGCTTTTGGCCTTTCGTATTATATATATATGAGACAAAATGCAGTCTTTAACATCTAAAGGCAAAGACACTTAAGTCCAGCCTAAAAAAGAAATTTACTGTTATGTTTGAAAAGGTCATGTTCACAAACCCAATCTCTTACTGGTAAAACTGAATGTGTGAAAGAAGCTTTTCTCTCACAGACATTCAGAATGTAGGTACTGTATGATAGCACTATTGAAACTCATTTATTTTGACAACTATTAGCTATAAATAGTTTCACAATTCAATTAAGGTTGAGTACACAGAGGATTTTAATCATCTGTGTGTCTCATTCATGATAAAGAATAAGCTTTTTTTTATATAGAATTTTTTTAAAAGCTGTGCTTAAGCCGCAGTGTAAAACTGTGAAACTTTGTCTTGTGAAAGCGAACCACACGAAGAACAAAGAACAACATTGTAACAATTTTAATCCGTTTCGGAACAAAAGAATCGATCCACATGTGTGATAGCACCCTGCTGAACTAGTTTAAAAAAAAAACTTTTAAAGTAATTAATTTCCCCTTTTATAAAAATGACAGTAATAATTTGGAGCATTAAAATATTAGCGCTGGCTTTCATCAGACAATAAATCTGCGGCAAAAAACTACACCTCAAACAAACAAACAAACAAACAAAAACCAAAAAAAAAAAAAACCTGCTAACCTTTTGTAATTGAATGACTCAACACATAGACTTATGGATTTTAAATATAATTTAGAGATTTTTGCTCAGCTAAAGTAAACTTTTTAAAGAAAACCCTATTTAACGTTTTTTTTATTTTATTTTATTTATTTTTTTTATTGTAAAGCACCAATTCTGGAAGTATTGCAAATGTGTTATGTGGTGTTCATGTTATGTGATTTAATATTGTACACTTATTATTAAAAAAAGATTTATAATAATAAAATCTAAATCAAATAGTGGAAATAATAATAATAATAATAATAATAATAATAATAATAATAATAATAATAATAATAATAATAATAATAGCAAAAGTCCCAGGGCCCAATATGTTCTTAATTCGGCCCTGTACATCCCAGCACAACAGTTGCACTGATTAATATTTTAGTGTGATCTGTGTGTTTTCCTCCGTCTAGTATTTCTGGATAATAGTAGGTTTAAAAGAACAGCATTTATTTGAAATACATTTTGATAAAGGCTGATAAACAATCTTGTCACTTTCAATCAATTAAATGCATCCATATTCAATAAAACTATACAATTCTTACATGAAATAATCAAACTAATATTAATCTTGCTGACTCCAAACATTTAAAAACTGTATGAATGCTGAATAAAGTAATTGATTGGAAGAAATTGGTTTGATATGGCAAAAGTGATCAAGAAAAACACCAAAAATGGCCTCTCATGTCAAAAAGGTTTCTGACCCTTGTTTCCGTAGACTGTTGACACTTCACACTACAACACCATAATAGTTCACACTTCAACAAGCAAAATTGCCCATCAGAGCTGTGAGCCCACAAACACACACTCACACACACACCATTAACGAACTCTGCACACACTCCACAGTCCATTTTCTCCAGCAAAACAACAGAAGCTGAACTGCAGCCCGACTGATGTAAATTGTATCTGACAAAGCCAGTACCGAGGGAAGCCATTTCTAGGCCCCGTCTTCCTTCTGCCTTCCTCTGTCTAACCTTTCTGCTCTCTCTCTCTATAGATGAATATTTTGAAATATATTTTTGCCTCTGTTAAATTCAGGATTAGAATGGAATATAAGTCGAATACACTCACAGGGAATTTACATGAATTTAAATGTAAATGGTTTGTGAATGAAGCTTGTTGTACATTACTTTTTTGTTACTAAACAAAATATTTTTCAGTTGGTGATGTTTGTTGATTAGATTAGTGACATTTTGTAAAAATTATCGGCGGCACGGTACCTCAGTAAAGACCTCTGAAATAGAGACTAAGCTGAAGCAAAATGAATGAATGAATGAAAAAATATGTTTGACACATTTTTATGCAGTGTGATAGACTGACACCTTTATTTATAAGTTTTCGAACTGAAAACCAGTGGGGTGGAGGGTTGGGATGGTGTGCCGCCTGCTGCGATTGGACATTTCACCAATGTCGGCGATCCGATGGTGTTATAGACTGAATCGAACAGCTGAGGAGCGGGGAGGAATGCTTTGGGTGGGTTGGATTGTGGGGGTAAGATTTAAGGAGTTTTCTAGGAGACAGAACAAAACGGGAGATGGGTCTGAAATATGGGAGACTCCCAGGAACAACAGGAGTGTTGGCAGGAATGGTTTATGTATTCAAGAAGTAAAAAGCAGCAGTGCCGACTGTTTAATTTTGTTCTAGGACAATTTATACCACAAGAAAGTAACAAAATGATCCTGCAAAATGATTTAAATGCAGTATTTTTGTTTTATTCTGTTAAATCCGGAATTGTTATACATTTACTTATTATAAACTAATAAAAAGTGAAAATTATCTAGCAAAGTTTGAATTAATATGATGTCTTAAAGAAGCTTTGTGTAAGATTATCAAGGACTATTCAATTATAATAATAATTGCTTAAAGATGACTGGTGTAAACACAATAATGTTCATGTCTGGTGACTGGGTTGGTCAGTCCTCGAGCAGCTTGAGCTTCTTTGCTTTCAGGATCTTTGATTTGAAGGCTGAAGTATGGGAGAGCGCTATCCTGCTGAAGAATTTGCCCTCTCCTGTGGTTTGTAATATAAAGGGCATCACAAATGTCTTGATACCTCAGGCTTGTTGATGTTGCCACCCACTCCGCAGATCTCTCACAGTGCCCCATACTGAATGTAACCCCAAATCATGGGTTTTCTTTCACCAAACTTGACTGATTTCTGTGATAGTCTTGGGTCCATGTGGGTTCCAATAGGTCTCCTGCAGTATTTGTGATGACTGGGATGCAGTTCAACAGATGATTCATCTGAAAAATCTACCTTCTGCCACTTTTGCAAATGATCAACTAGAAGTCAAGTTATTATTTGTTGCTCTTACAACTGGGATTGACATCAAGACTTTTGTCATAGTGTATTTTAATAAAAGTTTTGAAAACCCTTTTTTCTTTCTTTCTTTCTTTCTTTCTTTCTTTCTTTAATTTTTTTTTTTTTACAGATTGTAATAGACTTTCTCTGCTTTTTATAATTTTTTTTATTTTCATTATTTTCATTTGTTTAAAAAGCAGATTTTGATCTTGGGTTTTAAGTATAGTATATTGCAGAAATATAAATACCAATTAATACATTTTATTATTGGTCAAGCAAGATTAGCAAATCATATTTATGAAAACAAATTGAGCAAAGTCGAGCAAAGAAATTGTCAGTATGTTAAATCAAAAACATGATTAAATCTAGAATTATTGTTGATTTTTAATCCTCTACCGCACGCATTATGATAAATCTATTTTTATTTTTATACTGTTTTTCTGCTCTTAAAATTGCTTAACTTGATGTTCTGTAAAAAAGATTGGAAAAATATATATTTTTAAGGTACTTTATATGTTGCCATTTGGCTTAGATCAGAAAAAAATCAAATTTAAATATTTTCTTATAATTAATAATTTACTTGTTGGAAATGATTTAATTGGTGTTGCAGTATTATAAGCTTTAACACAGAACTTATAAATGACACCTTATACAGACTTTTCAACAACTCATATTCCAACAGCTTTCATTCATTTCATTCTTTTTGCTGAATATTATTAAAAACAAAACTAATATTGTATTATCATGTATACAACACACAGTGAATATAAATATTTTCTCCAGTAAATATTATAACAAATAAATAACAAGTCTGGTATATGCAGATGCATCAGAATAATGTAGCTACTAGCTGACAATGTTTATGTATATTATACTTTATACTATGCCTGTCTTATCTGCCTCTGAGCTAAATTACCTGAACTGTCTCTATCAAATGTCCAGTCTGCACCATTCTCATGGTCACTAAAACTCATCTCATCCTCACTTTCACCTGCAGGAAGAGCCAGTTCTGTCCCTTTTTTTTTTTTTTAACTTACCATAGAACATGGTGGTGCTCGCTAATACACTGTTCCCTGTATTGATATCTATTCAAAAGTAGTATTGCCTTTAATTAGATTTTATCCATAATTTAAATGCCAATAACACATGACTAATCAACATTATATAACTAGCATTCATGTTGTTATTGTTACAACTTAAAAGTTCACAGGTGACCTTTCTAGCTAGCTAACACATTGCAATATTGCACGTTCCACTATTGCACAGTGTTTCTATTGGGCAACACATACATTTGATCAATTTACAAGAAACTAATTTGATTAAAAAAATGAGTTAAGAATATATCATCATAACTTACTGGAGGTGATGTTTCAGATTTTTTTGTGAATCTGACATAATTTGATTCTTTGTTTTTATTGACGTTTACATTTGCATTCAGCAACTACTCACAAAAAACGCCACTCTGTCAGAAATTTTGCTACAGAAAAACACACCATGTCATGTGACTTAATCAAAGCACATCATTGGCTACTCTTAGGTCTTCTCTTTCCAGCAACAACAAAAAAATAATAATGTTGGTCTTTAGGAAACAGTAGCAGGGAAATGAACATAAGTATCATGTTGCCATGTGGTGACACCGTGCAGTAGAGGGTTAATTATTATAAATTGTTAAATGCAATGAATGTTTAAGAGATGTTGTTGTGAGGTTGGGTTGAGTTCGTTTTTTTTTTTACAAATTAATTTCTGTAAATATTATAGTGCTATGTCAAACGCTCTCTCTCACTTGTTTTCTCTCTCACTTACTCTCTGCGTCTTTTCTCCAAAAACCCACCTGTTGCTCCTCATAACGGCTTCCCATTTTCAGGGCTGTGCTTGTCTTCAAGGAGATTGCTTTATCCACAGGTCCCAGATAAAGTAAATTGCCTTTGTCTGCTTTTGAATGCATGGCAGGAGAAACCCTGGAGGGAAATATGATCAGAAATGAGCAGCAGAAGCAACACATGCAGATATACAAACACGCAGACTAGGACGCGTGCAAGCGTGAGTGCGCCACGCTGGGTCCATTTTAATCAGCCGTTCATTCCGATGCCACATTGATAATACGGCTCACAGCGGGCACAAACAAACACACACGCAGGTGTTTCAAACATCTTTGATTGAAAAAGTGGAGCAATAATGAAAATGAGGGGAAGTTCTTTTGACGAATGGCTGCTTGGCTAGTGTGGATTCAGAATGGTAGACTGATTTGTTGTAAATGAAGCACAATGTGTCTGATACTCAGGAACGGTAATATTTATTCATACGAGGGACCTTTTTTATTATGTTTCATCTGTAACATGTCGTGGACTAACATTTGCGTTAAAATATGTGTGATTCTTTGATTAAGGTGTTTTCAAACTAGCATTAACGGAGTGCTAGGAAGTCTGAAACAAATAAATAATAAACAAGTCAATAAACAAGAATCAGCATTAAAAAACAAAAGGTAAAAGCTAAACTTATTTTAATAATCCAATAAGTATACATAATACATAAAATGTTAAATAAGATCATCCAAAATAAAATATGTAAGAAAATATTAAAATAATGAACTAAATAAAAAGTATAGCTGACAAGTAAATACTAAATATGCTAAAATTTATTAAAAAAAATAATTTAAAAGGTAATATGTAAAATAAAATGTCTAGAAAGATCAAATAATTAAAAAAAAGACAGAGAAAAATAGTTATAGAAGCAAAATAATTTCCAAACATTGTCTATATCAGAGCTGCCCAACCCTGTTCCTGGAGATTCACCTTCCTGCAAAGCTCCAAGCCTGATCAAACACACTTGAACCAATTAAATATGACCCGAACGGCACTTGATAATTACAGGCAGATGTGTTTGATATGGGTTGCAACTGAAATCTGTAGGAAGGTAGATCTCCAGGAACAGGGTTGAGCACCCCTGCTCTAAATATTTGTGTTCAGTACTCCGAAGTTTTGAACTGTACACTTTCAGGAATAAAGGAACAGGAACGGTCACTGGGGGAGTACCTTTTCATAAAGGACCAATTTGTATCTGAAGGGTCCATAATGGTACCCCAAAGGTAATTTTAGGTATAGTTGGGTACTAATATGTACCTTTGAGGTACTATGGACTCTTTGGGTGTAAATATGTATCATTTTTGAAAAGGTACTACCCCAGTGACAGTTCCTACCTTTATTTCTGACAGTGTAGAGTTTGAAGACAATAGTGAGTTAAATTTAGTCTTATCATATAAGTCAGGCCAGGTTCTCCCCACTCGTGCTGCTTCCCAATTCGCATACTTATACCACGCCCTAAAAGTATGTACTTTTTTTGTGAAGGAAAAATATATATACTTTTGAGTGTGTAACAGAAGAGTATGCAAGTTTTGAGACATACTACTTCGTTACATTGCTTAGTTATGAGCCCTGTCAATAATCCACATTTCTGTCATATTTAATTTCCTACCTTATTGGAGAAACAGCAGCAGGTTAATCTCCCATTCACGAGTCTTCCATGCAGAGAAATCTCTTCAGGTGTTTGGATAATCATGCATTCAAAGTTAATGTCCAAACACATCTTTATACAAGTTCAGTATTGTTATTGCAGATGAAATATAACACAGAAATTGCGATTTAAACATTTTCCAGTTGATTAAACCCACACCTGCATCTCTTCCCCAGTCATCACCTCAGCCTATAGATCCCAGCACCACGCTCCACTCAGTGTCCAACCTTGATGTGTTGTGGTTTCTGGCTGTTTCATTAATAAATTAAATTCAGTTTGGAGGTTATGAATATCAGAATAATATACTTTATTGGAATATTTTCCAAAAAGCAGAGACGTCGATAAGCAGACCCGTCTAATCTCCCTCAATTTTGCTGGAACTTGTATCCTTGCTTCCTCCCACCTTTGTATATTTACAGCTGGTTCCTGGTTCAACAGGCCTCTCTCAGCTCCTTCTCCTTTATAACCCCAATTTAAAGCCCCCTCTTCTTTTTTGGCCCTTATAATGTACAAATCTAATGTTTTTCCACATACAGTTCAAATTTGGCAATCATGACTAATGTTTATATTTTAAGCATCTAAATTGGACTCTTCTCTCCCACACAGTATGTGTCTTTTCATACATACATGACAGTCTTAACATTTGCTGTATACATTTCATGCTATACTGGCCGTATTTACACAGATGGTTCTGTATTGTATCCCCAAGCATCTTTCATGCTCTTTTATGACCACTTTGCCTTAACATATCAACTGTTTTCAAAGACTTGTATATGTATATATGTGTCCCACGTTGCTCAAAACACTATTAGGACACGTATATTTCACAAAAAAGTGAAGGTTGGTTGTTTTTGCGTAATTTCGAGCAAATATTTTCTTTTGTTTTGAAAAAAATGCGATGAGATCCTTATGTAATGCGAGTACAACATGACGTCTTTGAGTTTTCATCATTAATTCATGAGAAAGACTTGGTCCGAACCAATCAGCTCGCTCTACTGTGAATGAGGTGTAACTTCATCAAAATGCTTGATATAGCTTTGAAGATTGTTTTTACCTGTTACAGTGTTCAGAGAGACGCCATATTGTGTTGCCAACCGTAATTAAAACAAGTGGAAGAAGAAGACTTGTTTAGAGACATGGGTCATCAGTGTTGCCACTCCAGTTGGTGTTGATTGTCCTGTCTCTGCAGATTTGGATCAGTGTTCTTTGTTTATGTTTATTCAGATGGCAAAGTTAGAAACATCACACGGCTGTTTGACACTATTCTCTGCACCCACCAAGTCTCTGCATCTACCGAGAAATGTGGAGTTTTTGTTTTTCTTCCATACGGCATGCGGTATCAAATTGAAAGTGCCAAACTGCAGTTAAACTCAACAAAATCTGAAGGAAATGTGGATAGCGTGGCAATGATGCAATGATGTTAATCAAATTATTTGTTATAACATGTCAAAGGGATCATGAAAGGAACATTAAAAAAGCAATTCGTGTAAACACCTTAATCACAGTATTGTCTTATTCAGATTAAGGCAAATAATTCGATTACTAATGTCCATGTAAACGTCACTGTCTATCTCCCTTCTGTGTCTGTGTTGCCGCTATGATAATCAGCACGTACATGTACTGAAACTCCCCATTTCATGCAAACCCTTCCCTCTTTTGCAACTCGACACTCCCATTCTAAATAAAACTGGACTCACCCACTTTCCTGACTTCTTTCAAACTACAGGTGTGAGCTCCCTGCTGAGACAGGGGATTTCGTGACCCTTCAAATGTGTTTTTACATAGATTTAGAAAATAAAAAATATTCTTCAGATGCTACATGAAGGACTGCACTCTCCTCACAGTCAGTGGTAATTACTTATTTCCCATGTACTTAGCTTTCTCATCTATGATCTCCAGTGTCTGCGTCTCACCTTCCTAGTGTGGTTTCCCCTAATCCCTTCCCTGGTTGTCGTCGATATCCACAAATTTATCCATCTGTGGTCCTAGTTCCCACATCTCCTCCAGTCCATCCAGTTTCATCACCATCAACCTAAAATATGCATCTCCATTGAGCGTTGTTTACATTCTGCCATGCTTACAATAAGCATCATCAAATGTACGTCTGGTTCCTGTGTCCTTCCGTGACACCTTACCACTGTACAGTAGAATTTTTTACAAATATGTCTGTATTTTGTGATGATAAGTGACAGGAGAACATATTTCTGCAAATTTGACAGTTTAAATATTTAATTACATTTCATATTAAGATCTGGGACTGTGACATTGTATATCCAGACAGCAATGTGAAATAATTATGAAAAGAAATACAATTTACATGAAAGTCTGTCAGGAAAAAAATAAATAAATAATTTGGAAAAACCTGCCAGAGTGAAAAACACAAACATCACAATGCAAAACAGTTGCTGTCCAGAGACATAGGTTAAAATCTGTATTGTAAACAGCTGTGAGCTCTTATCTTGTTTTCTACAGTAATGAGCCATAATGCGCCTGATGGCCAGGTATGTGGTTTAATTAGCATCTACTGCATACAAGAGATAATGTAATATTTGTTTGTTTGTTGTGTTCTCTGTCTCTAGAATAATAAAGAAAACATACAAGAGGAAAGGAGAAGAAAAAAAACATGTCCGTTTTTGTTTGCATTATATTTTGTGTTTACCGATGCATTTCCACAATATTTTTAGGCATATATATTTTGGCTGTACAATTACCCCACAGTATCATTCAAAGTTTTTACATTTCAAAGTATGACAATTATACTTTTTTCTGTTACTGTTAGTGATACATGTCCATATGTCTGTTTAATCTACAAATAAACAATTTAAAACTGTCATATTAAATTACTAATGTGTGAAAACTGAAAAAAATAGATACTTTCAAAAACTAATGTTGTTGGGTCCCACTTCACATACTTATACTAGGTCCTAAAAGTATGTACTTTTTTTTGTAAATAACAGTAGATACGGCAATAGTCATTAATTAATAGTATATTAATTAATAATTTCACATTAATAGTCACTCGAACAACTTTACCAAAACCTCTCTATTTGATGGTTGGTCTCGCACATCTGCCATGTTTGCAGTTTGTTTACACTTTTTACCCAAATGCGTAGTTCTAATCGAATTCCAATCCAATGAACAATGTATTGTGAGTAATATTAACAGTTAGAGTATGAATGGTTCCACACTTAAATTTCTTTTGGAAATAGTAGACCATCCGTGAACCTTTGGCATATTCAATTCAATTTCTTTCAATTCAATTCACCAATATTTGTATAGCGCTTTTACAATGTAGATTGTGTCAAAGCAGCTTCAAATAAAGTATCATAGTAAATTGAAACAGTGTAGTTCACTTTTCAAAGTTTAAGTTCAGTAGTATTCTATTTTAGAATACTATTTATGACAGATTGTATGCAAATTGGCATGCAGCACCATATGATGTGACCAATCATATCAGTAAAAGAAGAAACGGGGTGATCAACACCCTAATTATTCTGTTAAAGTTTTGCAAGATGTTATTGGCCCTGGTGTAACGTCATTGTTTTGTCTGACTCCAGGTAAGTGTCAAATAATAATGTCAGTTTGTGCAGTATGTTTGTATGCATTTACTGTGCTTAACTGATTATGTTTACATAGACATTATTAATCAAATTATTTACCTTAATCTGAATAAGACTATAATATGATCAAGGTGTATTCATGTGTTGCTTTTTAAATGTTCCTTTCATCATCCATATGCCGTACATAATTTAATTGTCAGCACTCTCTCCATTTGGGTGTTTTATTTTCAATTTTGTCAACTTAAACTGCAGTTTGGCACTTTCACTTTCATTCAGGAACATTTAATGCATGCCCCTCGTGACAAACGAGATATTGGATGTGAGTATGAACTGCTGGAAGTATGAACAACTGTGTTGTTTTATACCTCAATTTTATAAAATTTAATACCGCACGCTGTATGGGGAAAAAAAAAACTCTGCATTTTGCGATGCGGGTGTCTGTGGTCCTTCACTTGGTAGTGTCAAACAGCTGTGAGTGTAGACTATCCTGTCGCAAAACATGAAGAAAAGTCCTACATGACAGTAATAGTTTGATTGCGGTGTTTCAACACAATCTCACGGCAATTCGTAACTTTTTGATTTAGTGGCTAATTCGTACGAATTCGTACAATTTAGTACTATTTGCTCATCCCCCAATGACGGTTGGGTTTAGGGGTGGGGTTAGGTGCCACGCCTACTTTTTAAAATCGCACCATTTTGTACGACTGAACTCTAAACTGACAAAGCCACTAAACTGACAAAGTGTAAATTACTTACGTTTTCTCAAGAGATCAGGCTGGGTGTTTACATGTCTGTACTGCACTGAACATAATGGGACTAAAATAGGCATACTCCACATGTCTTAATTTGATTTCTGTTGAGTTCGATTATGACCTTAATCGAATTAAATGAATAAAAAAATCACTGTTTACATGGTAGACACTTAATCAGAGCATTGTCTTAATCATAGTATTGATTATCATATTATAGATTATTGGTGTCCATGTAAACGTACTCATTGAGACTAGACGTGTTGTTCAACAGTGCAATGTGAGGACAGTTATACAATTGCACAGTAGTCACTTTATTTCTAAACCACTTTATACAATGCAGTTTGTGTCAGATCAGCTTGACACTGATAAAAAAGAAAATAGAAAAATCAGATATGACATTTCATCAGTCTGAAACTAGTGCAGTACGTCAAGCAGTTCCACTGAAATTCTGTTTCAATTCAAGTCGTTTTAGAGATGATTCAGTTTACGACATTAACAGTTGAATGATGTGATTCACCAAATGGAGCTGACAGAAATGGGAGGAAAAATGAGCCTGATCCAAGTAACAGTGTTAACATCAGGAAATGCTGATAAAAACAGTCTAATGCATGCATAGATGCTATTTTTCCTACATTGCTCATTTGGGAATTGTTTCTCTATTGCAGTTGCCAGCTATAAGGATCTAAGCGTTGCATAAACCTGTTGTTCTCTGTAGAGCATTTAAGCAACAGCATTTTGAGCTAAATCGTGCAAATGTATGTTTTTTTATTGGTTCATTTACAGAAGTTTTGAAAATAACACTGTTATTGTGTCTCTGTGAACTACAAGAACTATGCTACAGTATGTGCAAGTGTAATACACTGTGTCCATGATGCGACAAGATTCCAGTGACAAGCAATTTGTCTGTCTGCACCAGAAGCAGCATGACATGACAGAAACATTTAAATACCAGCCTCTGCACTCCCGCTGAAATGGTAAAGGCTTTTAATCGAATTAATACATAATAAACCTCTTTAACATTATTATTAGGCTGCTAAGTAACTGATGTTGTTGGTTTGCACTGAATCACAGTTTGCTATTTTATTTTCAAGATCTGAAGTGAACTATCTGCTACTTTCAGTATAGGAATAAATGTCTCATAAAATGGTATTTAAACTCACATTTGGGAGCATTCAACATTGAACAATGCACATAATCTGTACCTGAGGTGATCTTTGTTATAGTAGTACAGGTATAAGCTGTTGTTCTGCGAAATATTAAGCAGTTCTAAAGTAGAAATTTTGCATGTTGCCGTCGCAAATGGTTAGGACAAAACCTAGGACACAGTGTTACATGTTCAGTCTATAGGCTTGTGCAAGTACTTGATATTCAATCATTCATTTTCTTTTCGGCTTAGTTCCTTTATTAATCTGCAGTCGGCACAGCGGATTTAACCGCTAACTTATCCAGCATATGTTTTACGCAACGGATGCCCTTCAAGCGGCAACCCATCACTGGGAAACATCCATAAACACTCATTCACACACATAAACACCAGACAGTTTAGCCTTCCCAAACTACTTTATATCCAATACAAAATATGTTTGTAAGGAACATTTTTTTTTTACCCGAGACCTTTTCAAATCAGAAAATGGTGAAGTTAGTTAGTATCGTCAGCAGTACTCTTTCAGTTTTTAAATACTGTATCTTAAGGTCTTTGAACACTGAAGTCCGATATTTTCGGATGTGTTTTTTTTTTTCATATTCGTATGCATCACAGACATATACCTTGCGCATTGAGTTCGATGCGTATTAATTAATCCAATACGAAAAAACGCAAAACATTTCAGGGTCAGTTCAAGCAGTGATGCTTTGTAAAAGAAAGAGGAATATGCTACATATTGTGTTCATCCAATACTGCATGAAGAGAAAGGAAAGTTCAGTTTGTTATCAAAGAGCTGCGCTGGATTATTCACGAATGCGAACGTTTTTTTTTCGTTGCTTGTGATGCACATATTCACTTACTTAAACAATTCTTGAACAGAGACTGGCATTACTATAGACATTATAATAGAGTATGGCTGCGTTGATGTGTCCAAGCAACAGACTGAAAGTACACCATGCTTTCTATTATAATGTCTACGGGCAGTACGTCAAATGTATGAAAACACACAAACCAAGCAGCAGCAGGAGAGAGGTGTGCCAGTCACTGAATCCAGCATTTATTGTCCACTTTGTGTTTGTCATAAAGTTATCTGTAGCTCAAAGGCAATGTATTTAGCTTTTTGCTTGTATGGTGGCTCTGAACTGTCAAAACACCCCTGAAATCAATTTTTCGAATGTGAAAAGCAGGAAAAAATTTAACTTGTTACTAAGTTACTAAGTTTACAGTGATACCACAACAATACTATGGACTGAAAGTCCTCCACTTCCACACAGCTCTCAGATCCTCTGTAAATACTGCTCTCCAAATCACTGCAAATCTCCTCTGCGCCTGTGTTTGTGTTGTTGGTGTGAAGATCAGCGCGTGCACTTAATGAAACTTCCTTTTTCATGCAAACCCTTCCCTATTTCACCACTCCCCCTTAAACAAAGCTGGACCCACCCTCTTTCCTGACTTTTTTTCAAACTATTTCTAAACATAATAGTTTTAATAACTCATTTCTAATAACTGATTTATTTTATCTTTGCCATGATGACAGTAAATAATATTTGACTAGATATTTTTCAAGACACTATACAGCTTAAAGTGACATTTAAAGGCTTAACTAGGTTAATTAGGTTAACTACGCAGGTTAGGGTAATTAGGCAAGTTATTGTATAACGAAAAAAAAAAAATTGCTTAAAGGGGCTAATAATATTGACCTTAAAATGGATTTTAAAAAATTAAAAACTGCTTTTATTCTAGCTGAAATCAAACAAATAAGACTTTCTCCAGAATAAAAAATATTATCTGACATTCTGCGAAAATTTTTAAATGTGAGAAATATTTAAAAAAGTGTGTATATGTATATATATATATATAGATGTATGTAAGTGTGTATGTATGTATGTATGTATATATATATATATATATATATATATATATATATATATATATATATATATATATATATATATATATATATATGTGCATTTGTTTGATGGAAATGAAAGGTAGAATGGCACGCTTCCGCCTGTAAAGCATATGTGACAGTGAGTGAGAGAGTGAATAAGCTGAAAGCAGAACAGGCTCATTGGAAATACATGCTTCAGTCTGCATTCTAGTAAAATCACAAAAACGTACCTCAACATACATTTGACTGCAGTTTCTAGGTAAAATGAACACTGCGGGACAGTTTAATGCCAATAACTTTTGTTGTCTTTTCACATGATATTTACAGGGACAGATTATTGAAGAATAAATAATTATTATTGTGCAATTCTTTGCACAACACCAAATAAATACCACAAAACAACTTAAGTCTCTTTGATTTCTAATGAAATATGTAATCAGAGCAACGTATTTTGTGTTTAGCAAAAATGTTGCCTGAGGCACATATTTCCAAGCCTGGGTTAAATAAAAGGATTACTTGTTGTTTTTAAGCAGAATGAGAAGACTGCCCAATCCTATTTTGGACACCTGAAGCATTTCAAAGCCACTTCGATCATTCAATCCATCAGCAGATTGCTCATATGTCAGCTCATAGACAGATCAGCTGATCAACGTGGCTTTGAAATGCTCCAGTGAACACAATAGCCAATCAGTTTAAGAACCCACCCAGCAATGCTCAAATGTGAGCGGGAAATGGACGTTTTTAAAATTTCAACACCAATTGGTAACTAAATCTATATTCTTGACAAGCCTATTGCAAACCCGCACACACACCCTCACAGATATCCTATTACTTTAGCCTTAATGCTGATGTATTTAGACTGTTGATTTTCCATTGGGTTTCAGCACATGCAGATTGTGATTAATGCCCGCTGGTGGAGCAGGCTAACTTGCAGGAAGAATATGTAAATGTTTGTCATTAAGTTCACTTTCTTTAATTAGTCCACAGATTTCATGACCGAATGCCTCCAATTACAAATCAATGTCTCATTTCTGTGGCAAGCCTCCAGGGTACAATGTGTGCGTTCTTCTCCAGTTCTTTTCCCGTGTGTGTGTGTGTGTGTGTGTGTGTTTGTGCACATATCTGCAAACATCAAAGTCACTTTAATTCTCATTCCAAACCCGATCAGTCAGAATGATTCATTCATCCTCCTTTACATGATTATAGTTGCTACATATGTTTACTTTATCCGAAACATCTGAACGTTTTCCTCTTATAGCCGACAAACAAGCATGTGTGTGTGCGTAATTAAATCCGCAAATTGTAGAGAAACTAATTAGTGTAAATAAGGAAAACGAAGGTGCTTGCACACATTAACCTTCATAGGCCAAAGGCTTTTGAGGCAAGGCCGAAGATGGAAGGGTGACATCAGGAAGTGGTGTATTGTATGTAAACTGCAGCTGCGTTTGTTTACCCTAGTAAACTAATGTTAACTAAATGAAGTCTCCTTCAGCTGTTTCTCAGGTTTTAGCAGCGGTGCTTAGGTGTCTGTTGTTCACACTGAGCTTGAACAAACTGGCAGCTTTACAGGCCTCATGTGTGATTACTACAAGCTTGTAAACAAGAATGAAACAGCTTGTCTAATGGCAGATCTTGCTGTTCATTGCGCTTTCAGACTTGTTAATGCTTTATTTGAATCATCCCTTGTGTCTCTCGGTAGCCTGTTGCATTGCTTTTGTTACAAGTGGGGGATTGAACAGAGGTTTATCGCCATTGAGAAGTGCAGTGTTTTTGTCCATGTTTTAATGAACTCGTGTGTAGTTAATAATCATCTACATTTTAGAGTAGATTGGTGTGGTTTAAGTGCAGAAGCAGTCGTTTGTGTGCTTGCTTTGTTGTTTTCTTGAAAGAAGTTTGCTGTTTTCTTAACTAAATAATACTTATAAGGAACATCAAACAGTAATCAAAGAAAAATAGTCCTGATATTTCTTTCTTGATTTGAACCTTTTAAACGATGTTATTATTTAATAATATTGTCATAATGTTATATACATTTAATATTATATCATGATGAACAATTAATTAGGGTAATTAGGCAAGTTATTGTATAACGATGGTTTGTTCTGTAGACTATCCAAAAAAAAATAGCTTAAAGGGGCTAATAATTTTGACATTAAAATGGATTTAAATTAAAAACTGCTTTTATTCTAGCCTAAATAAAACAAATAAGACTTATAGACATATAAAAATATTATCAGAAGTACTGTGAAAATTTCCTTGCTCTGTTAAACATTATTTGGGAAATATTTAAAAAAGAAAAAACAATTCAAAGGTGGGCTAATAATTCTGACTTCAACTGTATATTATAACAGAAACAAATATTTTACTAATGTAGAACCTTACATTTAATGTCATTACTCTATGTTTTACTGTATGTTGATCCAAACATCAGCAGCTGCAACAAAAAATATGAAAAAATACTGCACAAGAAGTCACTTTGAGCTTGAGTTTGAGTTTTAGACACATAGATCTGTGTCTAGATTTGAGATGCGTCTACTTTCACACTTTATAACGTGTTTTGGTGCATTCACCAATTTAATATAGTCTTTCTCCACAGCAGCTTTCCCATCTGTCCAGTGGTTTAGAGTGAATCCACTTATCAAGGTAAATAGAGAATATATAAGCAGCAGCTTAAAGCTTACGCACAGCAGAGCAGATATACAAGGTACTATCTAATATGCCTTTAAAATACAGCAGAATATAACCTTATGGCAATGCAGCTTACCAGAATAACTACATAATGTTTGGAATTGAGTTGATATTACGATATATTAACTCAAGTAAGATAACATTAAGATTTATATGAGATGAATGTGCGTATTATGGGAAATATGGATATATATAAAAATAAAATACATTTCGATTATCTGATTTACATATAGTACATACATACAGTACATATACATACAAACAAACATACATGCATACATACATACATACATACATACATACATGCATACATACATACATACATACATACGTAAAAATAGCAAGTGGTTCAACTGTTTTAGGAGACTTTGCTCCTATTGATAGTCAGTGGATCTCATTGCTGTGCATTTGCATTGAAATGAAACTCAACTTTGCTGCATTGTCAATGTTCTCAGTCACTCATGACGCCTCAATCGACAATTGCTAATGAAAATGAATGACTTCCGGCTCTTTAAGTTTGCTCACTAACAACATGTCAGCTTACTTTTTAGCCTGTGCTTTAGACTTTTGCCAACACCGGGACTTAAGCCTTGATTGCAGTTCATTGATTCCAGAGCTGAAAAAAAGCCTCATGATTATTCTGTTATTCAGTTGTGCTGTTTTCTCCATTTTCTCTCTCTCTCTTTCTTTGCTATTCTTTGTGCTCAAACAATGCTGAATAGTAACTACCACGATTCTGTGCACTTTATACTTCTTTGCTGTTTGTCTGAGTGTAAGAGCCAGTGACGCATGGACAGGCATTAGCCAGTCAACCAGAGAAAGAAAGCACATGCACAGGGCTAATTAACTTAGAGTGACTAATATAAAACAAGAATAGTATTTCGGTCCAATTATGAAATATCAAAAGGTCTGTCATTTAGTACAGTGCTGCTTGAAAGTTTGTGAACCTGTTGAGTAGGCAGTTCAGGCCTTTACAGAAAACCACATGTGCGTTAAGCCTTAAATGTGTAACACATGTTGAACACACGTAAATCATGTTAAAATGTACATGCTGTGGTGGGGAGAGCGTGGCTGAACACCCGAAAGGGGGAGAGAGAGAGTGGAGACACCGGCGGCTGGTCAGTAGCCCAATCAGAAATAATTAATAACACCTGTTTTCTCTAGTGATTGGGTCGGAGAGACGCCTTAAGGGAGCGAGAGAGACCAGTCGAGAGAGAGAGAGAGCGAAGCAACAACCACCGTGAGGAGTTGTTGTTGATGCCCGGAAAAGAAATAAAAATAAAGAAATATTGTTACTACCTTACGCCGACCCTGTCTTCTTCTTCCCTCACAAAGAACCGTACAACAGTGGTGCCGAAAACCCGGGAAGAAGAAGAGATCTCCCTGCCAAGATGACCACTCCGTCCACCAGCCCATTTGCGGAAGTGATCCAGGCGCTCGCGGTCCTCCACCGTGAACAGCACCAGGAACTCCTGGATGTCCGGGCTGAGCAGGAAGAGCGATTTAAAGTCCTGGTGGAGGCCCAACGCGAGGACCGTGAGCTCGTCCGGAGTCTGCTGGACCGGGAGATCCAGCCCGCCGTAACATCAGCCACCCACCCTCCCATAACACTACACAAGATGGGGCCCACAGATGACCCGGAAGTCTTTCTCGACTTATTCGAGAAGATGGCTAAAGCGTGTGGGTGGCAGCGGGCCAATTGGCCGGTACGAGTCATCCCGCTGCTGTCGGGCGAAGCCCAGACCGCCGCACAGCAGCTACCGGCCGAGGATCTCCTGGACTATGCTCACCTGAAGCGAGCCATACTTCAGCGGGCCGGCCGCAATCCGGAGGAACAACGCCAGCGCTTCCGGTCGCTGAAGCTGGAAGAAAGCGGCCGGCCCTTCGTATTTGCCCAGCAGCTCCGTGACGCCTGCCGCAGATGGCTGGTACAGGATGACCGGACCATCGCCCAGGTCGTGGATGCCGTGGTACTGGAGCAGTTCATAGCCCGCCTTCCTTCCCGAACATCGGAATGGGTCCAGTGCCACCGGCCAGACGATCTGGACACGGCCATCCAGCTGGCGGAGGATCACCTGGTAGCGAGGTCCAGGGTCGGCGAAATAACCTCTCTCTCTCTCGCTCCCCCTGTCCCATCTCTGTCTCTCTCTCCTCCCACTCCCAGGCCCAGATCGCGGGGACCGCCCATCCCGGCGCCCAGGAGGCGAACCCCAGGCCCGGACCCTCAGCGCTTCACGCCTCGCTGGGGCGCTTATCGGGATCGGGAGGGGGACGCCCGAACTATGGGCGGGTTTCAGGCCCCGACAGGTCTCTCTCCGGCCCAATCGGTTGGTCCTGCTGGCCCCGGGGGTGTAACGGGAAGGTCTGGGCCGGCGTGTTGGCATTGCGGGGGGGAGGATCATGCCCCAGAGAACTGCTCCGTAATGGAGGTGGGGGCATTGATCCGCCTGCCCGACGCGCCAGCCGTCGCCCCCGGTCGCAATGGGCTGTATCAAATACCAGTGAGTATTAAGGGGGATACCTATCAGGCCTTGGTGGATTCAGGCTGTAACCAAACCTCCATCCACCAATGCTTGGTGCAACGCTCGGCATTGGATAAGAGCCGCACGGTGCAGGTAAGGTGTGTGCACGGAGAGGTAAGACACTATCCGCTAACGGCTATGAAAATTCAATTCAGGGGGAAAAAGCATAATGTGGAGGTAGCGGTTAATCCACACCTCAAACACCCGCTAATCCTGGGGACGAATTGGCCTGATTTTAACAAATTACAGGAAATCTTAAGCGCGGGTGTGTCTTGGAAAAATAAAGCGCCGAATAGGGGGCGGGTCGCTCAGCTGGGGGAATCCCAAGTGATGACGTCACGCGCTGACTCAGGGGCAGGGCCGGGAATTTCCCGGTGGAAAGACTTTCCCCTGGAGCAGTCGCGTGACGACACGCTGAGACATGCACTGGAAAGAGTGCAGGTCATTGATGGGAGAATCCTCCAGCCTGATCGACCCCTGTCCTATCCGTATTTTAAGATTATTAATGACAGGGTGTATCGAGTGACCCAAGACACTCAAACAAAGGAAGATATAACCCAATTATTAGTACCAAAGAACCGCCGGGAAATGCTTTTCCAGGTGGCTCACTCGAATCCCATGGCCGGACATTTAGGTCAAGCGGCCACTCTAAATCGCCTCATGACCCGATTCTTTTGGCCGGGCATTCACGGGGATGTTAGCAGATGGTGCGCTGCATGCCGTGAATGTCAACTGGTGAACCCATCGGCCACATCAAAAGCGCCATTGCGCCCTTTACCAATCATGGAGATCCCCTTCGAGAGAATTGGTATGGATCTCATCGGGCCATTAGAGCGATCCGCACGCGGGCACCGCTTTGCATTAGTCCTAGTGGATTATGCAACGCGATACCCGGAAGCAGTAGCGCTCCGGAACATCTCAGCAAAGAGTGTTGCGGAAGCTCTGTTTAGTCTGATCTCCCGAGTGGGGATCCCCAAGGAGATCCTCACTGATCAAGGCACCGCGTTCATGTCACGCACACTACGCGAACTTTACGGATTATTGGGCATTAAATCGATTCGCACCAGCGTCTATCACCCACAAACAGACGGGCTGGTGGAAAGGTTTAATCGCACGCTTAAATCAATGATCCGTAAATTCGTTCACGAGGACGCGAAAAATTGGGATAAGTGGTTGGAGCCCTTATTATTTGCTGTGCGGGAGGTTCCCCAAGCCTCCACGGGGTTTTCCTCCTTCGAGCTTCTCTACGGCAGACAGCCCCGTGGGGTTTTGGATGTTGTTAGAGAGGTTTGGGAGGACGAGCCTTCACAAAGCAAAAACGAAATTCAATATATCCTGGACCTACGAGCAAAACTCCACACACTGGGGCGGCTCTCTACGGAGAATTTGCTCAAGGCCCAGGAGGAACAACGCAGGCGATATGATAAGGGCACTAAACTACGAAAATTCACAAAGGGAGATAAAGTCCTTGTACTGCTGCCTTCTTCCAGTTCCAAATTACTCGCCAAGTGGCAAGGGCCGTTTGTGGTCACACGACGAGTTGGCGATCTTGATTATGAGGTGGTGCGAACGGACAGGAGGGGAGCACGTCAAATTTATCATATTAATTTATTAAAACTGTGGAGGGAGCCGGAGGAGGTGATGCTGGCGGCACTTGTTACCAGCGAGGATGACCTGGGACCGGAGAGTGTTAGCCGGAATGGGGCAAACACCCTGGTCGCCGGGGGTGACCATCTTTCGCCCGCTTAGCTCACCGATGTCCGGCGCCTCCAAATTGAATTTGCAGACGTGTTCTCCACCCTACCCGGGCGCACTAACTTAATTCAGCACCACATCGAGACCGAACCGGGCGTGGTCGTAAGGACCCGACCGTATCGCTTGCCTGAACACAAAAAAAAGGTGGTTCAGGATGAATTAAGAAAAATGCTGGAAATGGGTGTAGTAGAAGAATCCCGCAGTGACTGGGCCAGCCCGATCGTTTTGGTACCCAAAACAGATGGGTCGGTCCGGTTTTGTGTGGATTATCGCAAATTAAATGCTGTGTCGAAATTCGACGCGTATCCAATGCCGCGGGTTGACGAATTGCTCGACCGGTTAGGCGCTGCTCGCTATTATTCGACATTGGATCTGACAAAAGGCTATTGGCAGATACCCCTAACTCCTTTATCCCGTGAAAAAAACGGCCTTCACGACGCCGTTTGGTTTACACCAATTTGTGACGCTTCCGTTCGGGTTGTTCGGGGCACCGGCCACGTTCCAGCGCCTGATGGACAAAATACTGGCCCGTCACTCGGCATATGCCGCTGCCTATCTGGATGATATAATCATATACAGTAATGATTGGCAGCGGCATATGCAACATGTGCGGGCGGTGTTAACGGCGCTGAGGCGGGCCGGGCTTACGGCCAACCCGAGGAAGTGCGCGGTTGGGCGTGTGGAGGTGAGATATCTGGGCTTCCACTTGGGCCATGGGCAGGTGCAGCCCCAAATTGATAAAACTGCAGCAATTGCAACTTGTCCAAGACCCAAGACCAAAAAGGAGGTAAGACAGTTTTTGGGTCTGGCGGGATATTACAGACGGTTTATACCAAATTATTCGGACCTCGTCAGCCCCCTGACTGATCTTACTAAAAAGGGGGAACCAGATACTGTCCAATGGTCGGAGCAGTGCCAACAGGCCTTCACCGAGGTTAAGGCTGCACTTTGCGGGGGGCCGCTATTGCACGCTCCTAACTTTGCTCTCCCCTTTCTTTTACAAACAGATGCATCTGAACGGGGTCTGGGGGCGGTTCTCTCCCAGGAGGTTGAGGGTGAGGAGCGCCCGGTGCTGTACATCAGCCGGAAACTGTCCAACCGGGAGGCTAGGTACAGCACCATAGAAAGGGAGTGTTTGGCGATACGGTGGGCGGGTCCTCACCCTCCGGTATTATCTCCTGGGGCGAGAATTCGTCCTCTGTTCGGACCATGCTCCCCTCCAGTGGCTCCACCGCATGAAGGATACCAACGCGCGGATCACCCGTTGGTATCTCGCTTTACAACCATTTAAATTCAAGGTGGTCCACAGGCCGGGCGCGCAGATGGTCGTGGCTAACTTCCTCTCCCGGGCGGGAGGGGGGGAGGGGGGCCGCAGGCCGGACGGCTGCCCGGGCCTGAGACGGGCGGTGGGGGTATGTGGTGGGGAGAGCGTGGCTGAACACCCGAAAGGGGGAGAGAGAGAGTGGAGACACCGGCGGCTGGTCAGTAGCCCAATCAGAAATAATTAATAACACCTGTTTTCTCTAGTGATTGGGTCGGAGAGACGCCTTAAGGGAGCGAGAGAGACCAGTCGAGAGAGAGAGAGAGCGAAGCAACAACCACCGTGAGGAGTTGTTGTTGATGCCCGGAAAAGAAATAAAAATAAAGAAATATTGTTACTACCTTACGCCTGTCTTCTTCTTCCCTCACAAAGAACCGTACAACACATGCATATGTGGTGTTGGAACATTGTTGCAACATAGGCTCATTTTGGATACGTACCCCTGGCTATATTTCTGGAGAGTGCAAATTATGGAGCGATACATATGTTTACAGAGGTATTTCGTCATTAAAACGAATGCTACAGTTACTTTTCCTTTTAGCTCTCCAGCTGACCGCTTGCCTCCATACAAATGGCTTTTCTGCTGTTATCAGTTTGCCCAGTGGCTGCCTGTGTATGTCTGTGGGCTTGGGACGCAGAGCGCAGTTGACTGCGATGACAGGGTTTGTGTCCAGTGAAGAACGGTTCCAGAAACCGAGTCAAACTATAGCAAAAAATAAATTCAATAAATAAACAAACGGCAGGTTGAAAACATGGTGAAATCATGTGGCCGTGACGGCTTTTGTTTATTCTGTTTTTGAAAATACTATCAGTTGCGTTTAGGGATGAGGGCGAATGGGTGGGTCAGTCAGTCAGTCATTCGACAGCAAGCTGTCCTGGTCGGCTGAAGTGTATATTGCGGCATCTGGTGGATTTACATGAGAAGAGGACACGCAAAATAAATGTTAGATAATCAAAAAGCATACACAGCAAAGACTGCGAGCAGATGCTTTTTTTGGGGGCTGATTCATGCACCTTTTTTTTTCTGGAACATATGGAATATATATATTTATATATACACATACATACATACAATATTTTTGTGATTTGTAGTAGTTTAACTGTAATTAATTTTACTTTTGATAGATAATCAAACGTATAATGAATCAAAAATGTTCTGTAGTTTTAAGGCAACTTTGTTGAAAGGTGATGATCCACTTCAAATGTTGACATATATATATATATATATATATATATATATATATATACTATATATATATATATATATATATATTATATAATATATATATATAACATATATACAGTTGAAGTCAGAATTATTAGCCCCCTGAATTTTAGTTTATTTTCTGTTTATAATCCTGTTTATTTTTTCCCAATTTCTGTTTAACGAAAAGAAGATTTTTTCAATACATTTCTTAAGATAATAGTTTTAATAACGCATTTCTAACAGCTGATAGTGTATATATATATATATATATATATATATATATATATATATATAGGACAGAAATATTATCAGACATTCTGTGAAAATTTCCTGTTCTGTTAAACATCATTTGGAAAATATTTTAAAAAGAAAAAAAAATTGAAAGGAGGCTAATAATTCTGTAATTCGCAATTAATTAATTCGCAATTTTTTTCTTTTTTTTTTTTTGCTTGTGTTGATTTATTTATTTTTTTTTTCTCTTTTTTAAATTTTGTATTTAATAATTTTCTCTAACATATACATTTGGGTGTACTAGTGTTTGGACCGTTATCGCAAGTTATTTTGTTGTGCATAGTAATCTAATGTATATGCACAAATATAATATTGTATAGCTTCCTATTAAAAATATTAATTTAAAAGATAGATTTGTGAGAGGTGTACTTGTATATGCTGAGCACTGTAGCTGTTTTCTTTCTAACCATAAAAAAAATATTATTTCGTAAGATTTGCTTGTTTCTTTCTTATTTAAACATGTTTTACATGTAATAGGAGGAACTGTAGAGTATTGAACTGAAAAGTTTTAATTTGAATTGAAATTATTATTATTTTTCTTATTATTTCCTCCCTCTTAACTCATACACAGAATCTGGCACCTGCATCAGTTTGAACATTGTTTTACCGCAGGCCTGCTTTCTGCAGGCACTGATATCACAAAGTTAATTGCTCAAGAAAAACCATGTTGACTTCAGTGAATAACAATGACTTCATTTAAATATTCATTGTGCCAAGCTAGCTCGGATTCCGCTACTGCAGTACACAAGAAAAGAAAGAAAGCATCACAGAAGTTGAATGATTTTAATTGTTAAATAATGCATGTTTTGTTATATATTGCTTTAATTGCATCTGTATTTACTGCTAATATTTGTCTTCTTTTGGTGGAATGTAAAACCAATAAATCCAAATAAAATATACCCAAAGACACACTAGAAACCTTAAAAATTTACTGGTTTTAATGTTTTAAATTTTATTTTATAATTTTTTAATGGTATTTGTAGTGGCAACAGAATCCTCTGTTATGTAGTAGGGTACACACAATATTCAGTGCTTAACAGTTGCTTTTTCAAAGTGTTTTGCACAACAGTGCCACAACCGCTGTCACACACACAAACACAATTTTTGTTAGCGGCACACTCCATAATCATGGCATGTGTGTGACTTTGCATTACCAATGAAACAACACGCACACTTTGAAGACACACAAGGTCATCGCAGTCCGTTTTTATAACTATCATTACCGTCTGTAATAAAGGGAACTGTAATCTGTCTTTGTGATCAAGACGGCGTTGAGCAAACCTCCCCAACGAGTCTCAGCCAAGGCAATTTCAGCCTGATTGGTTACCTTTGCTGGCTACTGAGAATGCAGCATCTAATTGGCTATTATTACTGGATAAATTACATGTTCGCTGGCGCTGTTCTGCTTTTCACAGTTTATCCCCTCCTGAAATGGGCCGACTGCTCAAACAGAGGCCTGGACCACCCAATCTCCGGTTTATTTGACAGGCTGATAGTTAACCTTCCCCTGCTATTCACTTTGTGCTTTTAGTTCTTTTCTCTGCGTTCTGGTCGTCCGCGGTGCAGTCATTGATTTGATGCTCAGGAGGATCCCAGTCAATGAGGCCTTGTGTGTGCCCTTTCGCCGCTGTTGCCATGCCGACCGAGGTTGAATTCCGACGCGCTCTGTCATTAAGGAAGGACACACTTTTTTCCCTCTCTTTATCTTTCTCACTTTGTCTTTCTTAACCCAACTGTTTTCCCCACGCCAGGGTTTTCTGCTGCTGCAATCTGTCAACTAGCATGTGATTTTCCTCTGTCTGTCTTTTGTGTAATTGTAAGGCAGGTGGCAGTACGTATGAGAAACAAAGGCATACATATATTTTCACAGGAGTTTTCTGATGCTAATGAATTAGATTTATATAAATAGAAATGCTACTTTTACTTTTATTATGTAAATTACAAGGTTAGTTTATTTCTTAAGCATGGTTATTTTTCACCATTCTTCACCACTGTTTACCAAGCGCAAACACAGATTCATGGATACTGAAGCGTTTGAAAGCCACATCTATCAGCTGATCTGTCAGATCTCTCATATATCTGTTTGATATATGAGAGACAACATTTACAATACCTACACCTGACTTCACCCATTCACCTGTAGGGATGCTCCATGAAAAATGAACCATCTTCCTTTGTTGAACTTAGTAAATAGCAAAAAGTGATTATAAATTACTTGCTTTAAATGGCAGAAATAGTGAGACATTCCATGTTTTCTTTTTTAGCATTTCAAGCATCTAACAAAAGGAGAAAATAATAATAGATACATACTTAATTATTAATAAATAAATGAATAAATAACCTTTTATAAAGCCAAGTTTGGAGGAGGTGATGGGTCAAACTGATTCAAATGGATTCAGTCAATTGATAAGTTTAGAATTGATGGCAATAAGTTATAAGCGGTTGTCATTTAACATAAAAAGAGCCTTAACTGATGTGCTGAGATCATCATACATTTTCCAACTTCAAAACCTACGTAGTATCCACAATCCACTGTGAAATACCTATTGGTTTGCGAAGAGATAAAATATGTCATCTAGTCAATATAGAAGTGAAGACGAGAACATACCTTGGGCACACCAATAAACCCAAAGGTGACCTTTACTTTGGATTTGAATATTTTAAACATAGTTTCAAAATAAATATGCCAATAGTTTTGAAGTATTGGACTGAAGAAAAACTAAAACTAAACTAAACATATGACTCTGATGTGACATCTGTCACACTTGATTAAACTAGGATAGTGAGGAGATATTTTAACTGTAAAGAAAACATATATATTAAAATCAACATAGGCTCGTTCTGAAAATGCACCCCTGTCTACATTTCTGGAGATCGCAATTTATTTAACCAGAAGTACGTATGGCTGCATTTTGTCTATAAAACGAACACTACGGTGCGGTATGACACCGTTCCCTTTCGCACTTACCAGCTGACCACTTACCTCCATATGGACAGCTTTTCCACTGTTACGAGTTTGTCTAGTGGCTCACCACATACCTACGTCAGCACAGAGAGCAGTTGACTGTGACGACTGTGTTTGGGTCTGGTGAAGAATGTTTCCAGAAAGCAGGTTAGACAAAAACAAAAGCCAAAAAATTCAATAAACAAGTAAATAACAGGGTGAGAATGTGGTAAAGTCTGAAAACGTGGGAAAAATCAGTTTGTTTGTTTTTTCTGGTTTGTTTTTTTAAAACATTCTCGGGCGGGTCAATATGTGCTTTTGAAAGCACTAATGGTTGGGTTTAGGGAAGGAGGAGGGTGGGTCAGTCAGTCAGTCGACAGCGGATTTACTGGAGAACAGCAGGCGAGATAGAAACTTGAGATCTCAAAATGTGTACACTGTGGCCTCTGGTGGATTCATGAAAACAAAAACGGCAAAACCCTCCTGGAACATCTTTGGCGCTCTCCAGAAATGTATAATGTATAGGGGTACGTTTTAAAAATGATCTAAAAATCTAAATCAAAACAATAATAATGCAAATAATTATAGGGTTGTCAAAAGTATCATCTTTGTTACCAATCTATGTGTATTATTATTTTTTTTCTTCAATTCCTGCTATCATTTGAGTGCATTCTTAAACGCATAGATATGACTGTGATTGGCTCTGAACGTCCTCGCTTCACCACCTATTGTTCACCAAACGTGAACACAGATACACAGACACTGAAGCATTTGAAAGCCGTGTCTATCAGCTGATCTGTCAGCAGATCTCTCATATATCAGTTCAGAAATATTTACCTACACCTGACTCTACCTGTTCACCTGTAGAGATGTAACCTAGCTCTCATGAAAAATTAAATATCTGAATCTTGTGGACAATTGCTTCCTTGATTGAGCTTACTAAATAAAGAGACCAACAAAGAAAATAAATCCACTACCTGCTAAAAATAGACAAAACAGCAAAAATGAATGTAAGAACAAACTAAGGAAAAAGGTTAGCAACTGAATAGGTTAGCAAAAATCTAAATAAAATGTAGCCAAAAGGTGATGAGCAATCTTTCCGTGAGATGCAGAAAACAAATGTGGAGAGAGATTTGCCATTGGTGCCATCAAGGTTTAATTAGAATGATGTCACTTCACCTTCAAGAATTCAGGAAAATTCTCACTCACATAATTCCACCTAAAGGTTAAAAGAACAATATCTCACGTGAAACCACTGCTTTGTATAGACATACTGTAACCGTGTCCTTTATTAAACAAATACAAAATTCTATATTTTCAGGGCAAAACAGCACAAGAAATTATATGAATATTGCCATAAATTAAATAAAAAGACACTGAGAAATAAGTCATTTTAAGCTGCAAAATCCTAGAGGGTCTGAAAAATGGTTTGTTGTTTCTGTGTTGAAATAAAGGTCCAAAATGTGCAGAAAATGTACCACATGACCACACCACTTGCTTTAGCATTGGCTTGGAAAGCAGTGTCAACTGGCATAATATATACATACAGCCATCAATCAATCAATCAATCAATCACTTTATAAATGTATATATTTACAGAAAAGATATGATAAGGCCAGTGACGCGGTGGTACAGTGGGTAGCGCTGTCACCTCACAGCAAGAAGGTCGCTGGTTCGAGCCTCAGCTGGTTCAGTTGGCATTTCTGTGTGGAGTTTGCATGTTTTCCCCCTGTTCACGTGGGTTTCCTTCAGGTGCTCCGCTTTCCCCCACAGTCCAAAGACATGCGGTATAGGTATAATGGCTCCGTAGTGTATGTGTGTGAATGACTGTGTATGGATGTTTCCCAATGATGGGTTGCGGCTGGATGGGTATCCGCTGCGTAAAACATATGCTGGATAGGTTGGCGGTTCATTCCGCTGTGGTGACCCAAGATTAATAATAGGACAAAGCCGAAAAGAAAATGAATGAATGAATATGCTAAGGCCATTTTCCAGAATGACAAAGATTCATCAGGCTCGAATTGTGAAAGAAGGCTCAATTTTTACACATAACTTTATCGCCATTTGACTTTAACCATATTAAACATAACAATACAGACATTTCAGGCGGAATCCGTGTGATTTTAGTATCTTTGAGGATGAAGGATTTCCCAGCACATGTTTATTTGGATTTGCCATGTTGACCAACAGATACACTTTTTTACTTTTCATTTATTTCTTTTTATTAGTTATGTACATACTTTAAAACACATTGTATTCATTTTGCCAGCAAGTACAGTGCCAGCTAAATGTGTATGTACACTATATCTGGCAAGATACACAGTGAATGAAGTCTCACAGTTTCACGTGTGCTCTGAAACCAGCAACAAGCAGCCTATATTTATGCTTTCAGTTCAGATGGTTCTCTTACACAGTATTACAGCTGGTCAAGCTAAATCAGTGATTGTGATTAACGGCTGCCAACTATGCTGGTATGCAAATGAAGGATCCGAGCTTATTTTCCAAGCAGATTTCTTTTTTTTTAGTCACACATGCCACCTGCGCACTGCATGTGTCTGCATGCACAAATAAATAACAAAAAATAAATAAATACATTTCTGTGTGTATGTGTTTATTTGTGTGTGTGTGTGTGTGTGTGTGTGTGTGTGTGTGTGTGTGTGTGTATGTATGAATGTAATTGCATTTATATATAATATAAACTCAATGCAATTCACAGTGGCTCAGTGGCTAGCACTGTCGCCTCACAGCAAGTAGGTCGTTGGTTCGAGTCCCGACTGGGCCAGTTGGTATTTATGTGTAGAATTTGCATGTTCTCCCCATGTCCACGTGGGTTTCCGCTGGGTGCTCCGGTTTCCCCACAGCCCAAAGACATTCGGTATAAGTGAATTGGGTTAACAAAATTGGCCATAGTGTATGAGTGTGTGTAAATGCGAGAGTGTATTGATAGTTCCCAGTACTGGGTTGTGGCTGGAAGGGCATTCACTAAACAAATGTAAGAATAGTTGGTGGTTCATTCCGCTGTTGCGATCCTTGATAACCAGGGACTAAGCTGAAGGAAAATAAGTGAATAACTGAATACTGTATAGTTAGCCATTTTAGAATCTGTTTGTTATGCTTCATTGCGTGTTTTTCCTCCCATAGAAAAGAACACAAAGTTCTCGTACGTTTAGTTTTTTATTCCAGATTTTCAAGTATTTTTTGCTTCAAATCCAAGTTTGTCAGAATAGCACATTACGATGTTCAGCACATTTCTCTCAGCCGTTTAGTGAATATTCGAATAGACAACGCCACACTAAGGGCCTTTTTCAAACAATAAGTGTTTGATTCTGTCTGTTTTACTTCTGAAGCTTCAGCCTGAAGTCAGAGGCAAAATGTCTGAATGGGTGATGTGTGTGTGTGTGTGTGTGTGTGTGTCTGCTTGCATAAAAACAATCTGATCATCAGGTTGTTTTATTTTTTTGAATGTGAGCTGGAGGTGTGTTTCAGAGAACTGTGAGCTCACTGTGATCTGCAAAAGCCCCTTGTGAGAACGGCTTTGGTTTGTGCCCTGGGCTTGTTATGGTAGTATAATTAATAGTACTCAACTGGCTCTCAGTACGCACTGCTAGAAAAGGCTTTATAATAAATGAATCATTTAACAGAATCTGATGGATATTAATATACGAGGCTTTTATTTCACTTCTCTAACATATTCAGAGGCTAATTGGAGATTCTACTTTACATGTCCTAGTAGAATACATAAAAGGTGAGGGTTTTACTGCGTGTGAAAGGCACGAGTAATTCACTTAAAGTGTTGGCTGAAGCTATTCTGCATGGACACTAGAGTCTGAGCTAAAATGCTTAGCAGACTAAAATAACCGGAACTATAAAAAGCTGTGGTGTTTTTTGCATTTATGGCCAATGCTTTTGTCAGACATCACAAAACAAGGTATTTTGTAAGCCATGTAAATTTATGGATACTTGCGGTATTGGTCAAAAAATAAATAAATAAATAAATAATTTAAATAATAGTTTCAATATGTTGGTGTGTTACAAAACAGTGACAAAATGTGCGTTTAGGAGATATAAAACTGATATAAACATAGCAGTTTGTCACTTTCGTCTAAATCAGGGAGGGCCGGTTTTCTAATGACTTTGGCTGTTTCTCAATTCCAAGAACACAGAGAACAGACTTGCGTTCTTGTGGAGACCGGTTTTGCCAGGTGTCCTCGGTAGAACAAACTCGGGAGACCACGCATCCTTTTGAGAAATGAGATGCAAAGTTTTACTTGATGGTCACATGACTTTCACACGTTTTTAAACATTACAGCATTCATACAAGGATTTATTGTTATTCTCTTTTTCAAAATATATACTATACATAAAAGCATAAATATACGTTGCACAATATAAATAAAACAGATTTTAATACGAATTTCAGCAAACAAACACCCTTAATGTGTTTATTCCTCTATTCAGATGTCCATGGTAATGTTTACTTTTACCGTTACATTTAGGGAAACTCCTGAGATAAATAAGTTATGTCTCTGAACTTTAATAATAAATGTAAATAAAATGCTGCACCTGCCAGTCTCTATGACTTCTGGGACTTCTAGAGCGAGATCGGTGCTCAAGTCTGCATCCATGTGTCCTCGATATCCAGAACACAACTGGGAAGTTTCACGCATCCTCTGTTTTTGAGGTCATGAGTATTGGAACTGATCTTTGGCAGCTGAGAACACGAGGAAGCAAGACTCGGGATGGCTGATGTGAAACTGATGTTTCAACACAGTGTTGAGATCCCGAAGCACAAGTGTTTCAAAACACTGTACCGAAGCATGATCCGAAATATCCAGGTCACATGACTAAAGTTGTTCGAAACACCTGGTCATGTGACTAAAGCGTTTCAAATCATCAGGCATTTCAGAAGCGTTTCGAGACCTGCATTTGACTGACAGGGTCGCATAAACTTCTGTCTCATATAGCCTAGTGGACCGCGCATGTGCATGTTGTTACTGTCCTTCAAGTAACTTTTGGGTTCGAATCCCGTCTTGTACAAATATTCCGTAATCATGATTTTATGTATTTTAATAATTTTACTGTTTTATGGTGTAGTCTAGATAGGATACAGCTGCTGATACGCCATTAATTTAGCATCATTTTTGTAACACTGTAAAACAATAATTTATATTTTTACAGTACTGTGATGGTTGGGTTTAGGTTTTAGGTAGACGTCAATTAAATACAATGCGAAATTTTATGAATAATATTTCCCCACACCGTAGTCAGGAACTCTCACCACTCGACTATATCACTTGAAGGTTTGATGGTACAAAGTGGGGTTTAATACCTCAATTTGCTTAACTGTTCTTTGCTGAAGCTGTTCCAGCGCAATACATAAAAAATGACAGCCTTGAGAAACAGCCTTTGGCTCCAACTTGCTTCAACACACCTGCCAGGAAGTTGCTAGTATATCTAGTAAGAGTGTGATTAGCTGGTTCAGGTGTGTTTGAATAGGTTTGAAGCTTAATCGGTAGAACATTGGCCCTCAAGGACTAAGTTTGGACACCCCTAGTCTAAATGGATCAACATTGTTTTTCACATTACCTCATACTTCAGTTTCTCATCAAATCTTGACCAATCAAATGTTCTCTGGTGTCTGACATGTCCCGCCTCTTTCATGACGCTTCTCAGTTGCTTTTCATTTGAGCTCAATCACTCTAACTCAGTGGTTCTCAAACTTTTAAACCAGTGACCCCAATGCAAGATCGTCAAGAACTCGCGACCCCCACTACAGAGTATATACAAATAATAAAGTTTTATAAACAGATTTATTGCATTTGAAACCAACAATAATCAAAACTAACAAGCAAAACACATATATGCATGCGTGAAGAAAATATGTCTCTATGAAATCCCGATATCGCAAGAAAATACATTTTTATAGCATAATTGAGTGACCAAAAGATACACGGACGGACCGCTAACCGGCCCTGCAAGCAAAGCTTGACATGAATTCATTAATGAATCTGTTAACGTCACGGGTGGTGTCTGATATTGCACAGATGCTTTTGACATATACCTTATTAAATGCATAGGTCATTTTAATAGCAATACCGGTCTTTTCATGAGCTGCAATATCAGTTAAATCTTAGTCAGTGCAAACCCTTTTGCGATGGTGTACCTGGTCTTAACGTTTACATATAGCTGCACGGCTGACATTATCTGGCGATTAAATAAAGGATTAAGCAGAACCTCTCGTGCTTAAAATGTGTAGATGTGGCAAACAGTTACCTGAAAATTTCGTCCCACAGACTTTACAGTGAATGCTTTAGTTATTTTCAGAGCAGACTTGAAGCCAATGGAAGTCTTTTATCCACTCTTCAAAAAATGTAGTTGGTGGATTAACATTCAGCACATGATCAGTAATGTGCCATTATTTGTAGCTTTAGGTGTTTCTAAATCTAAATCTGTCAGTGTTGTTTTCATTCTCATCTTCAGCGCTTTACATTTTTGCGGTTGTAGCTCCTGTCATCTGAAGACAGGAGGCGTTGACTGAGTGATTGACAGCTTATTTTAGCCAATCCATTTGTGTTCAGTGCTTAGAGCAGCGGGCCAATAAGAAGAGCGCGAAGGCGGGGCAAGCGTTGCGGGCTTTGAGCACCACTTGGCTTTGTTTACTGCGGCAAGTTGACAGGACAAGTTTTTAACTGTTCCTGAGCGCTGCAATTCAAGTTCAAATATGCATTCTGCCTGAACGTGTCCTAAATACTTTATGAATTTATCAGTAATATCTTTTAAGAAATCTGAAAATAATTAGCTTTCACTTGTAATACTGAAAAATATTTATTATAATCACTGAAAATTACAAAATTTTTAAATCACTCTCGCGACCCCTTGAAATTACTCTGCGACCCCCAGTTTGAGAACCACTGCTCTAACTAACTATGAGAGCTAAGATAAAAAATAAATGCTGTTGGGTACTTCTTTTTAAAAAAGGGGAGAGGCTGTTCTATGTCCCACCCTCTCTTCATGTTTCAGTTGAGATTGTCAAACATTGAATAAGAACGCACATTTCAAAGCACTACGCAGGACCTTTAATTCATTCTTTAACTCATAATTAATTTAATTCAAGCTGTAATGTGGCACATAATTAAAAACTAAGCCAGCATTTAGAATTATACATGTATTATTTCAGGAATCAAAACTAATTAAAAAAGTAATTACTTACAGTATGAACATTTGATGATAAACCGTTTTTGCTAATGTGATTACAATAAAACTACTTAGGGGCAGCACGGTGGCAAAGTGGGTAGCACACTCGTCTCACAGCAAGAAGGTCGCTGGTTCGAGCCCTGGCTGGGTCAGTTTGCATTTCTGTATGAAGTTTGTTTTCCCGTGTGGGCGTGTGTTTCCTCCGGCTGCTTCGGTTTCCCCCACAAGTCCAAAGAAATGCGCTATAGGTGAATTGGGTAAGCTAAAATTGTCCGTAGTGAATGAGTGTGTTTCTCAGTTATGGGTTGCAGCTGGAAGGACATCTGCTGCGTAAAACATATGCTGGATAATTTGGCTGTTCATTCCGTCGTGGCGACCCCAGATTAATAAAGGTACTAAGCCGAAAAAGAAAATGAATGAATTAATGAATACAAATACTTTTTACAAAACCTATAAAAACCTGTTTTACTATAACCTGTGATGTAACGCGTCGTCACTGAATAAAAGTTGGAAATACAATTTCACAGTCTCCAAACTTTAAATACTTTGTAAACTGTTAGCCACCACTCGCTTTTGGGGATTTACACCTACCTAACTTAAAATAGTAACAGTTCTTGACCCCAGTGAGCTAAAACATTATTAAGGTATCATTGGAAAGAAGACACTTTGAGCTTTACTATGGTCCATCTAGAACGTTTAATGGTTTCCCTTATTTTCTGATTATTTTGTTAGTTTATTTATTTATTTTTTGAGTAAATAAGATTTTGTTGTTGTTGTTGTTTGTGTCATTGATTGATTGATTGATTGATTGAATCTTTGGTTGATTGATTGATTGATTGATTGATTAAATCTTTGGTTGATTGATTGATTGATTGGTTGGTTGGTTGATTGATTGAATGTTTGATAGATAGATAGATAGATAGATAGATAGATAGATAGATAGATAGATAGATAGATAGATAGATAGATAGATAGATAGATAGATTGATTGATTGATTGATTGATTGATTGATTGGATGATTGGATGGATGGATGGATGGATGGATGGATGGATGGATGGATGGATGGATGGATAGCTGGCTGGCTGGTTGTCTGGCTTGTCGGTTGGTTTGTTGATTGATAGATTGATTAATGGATGGATGGATAGCTGACTGACTGGTTGGTTGGTTGGTTGGTTTGTTGATTGATAGATTGACTGGTCTAGTATGGTTTAAAGTGTAGCCATCTAATGAAGTGATTTTTTTTCTACCTCTTATACAATAACACATTTCAAACTACTGTAATTGTCCATAAAAAGTCACTTCAAGTAAAATTTCAAAAGCATAAAAAACTGAAAAATACCTGTGAATCTCAGAAATACAGAAACGTTTCATCCATTCAACGATCCATTTTCTTTGTTTCTTTTTTGCAAATCAACCACTCTGCCTTTAGCTTGAACTGTTAGCATAAAGCCATGCAGGGCTGCAGGTGCGTCACGTCACAAAATGATTGACAGCCCACTGAACCAGTGACCGTGCAATAATTCAACCGTGCACCATATTTTGAAAGATCATGCACCCATTGGCTAAACTATCCAACTAGAAAGTAAGTTACTGGCTAAAAGTAGCTAACGTATATGCACATGCAGAATGTCAAAACACTCCACTGCTTTGTTTAGATTTTAGTAACTTTAACTTTTTATTCAATTCATGGTCTTATTTTATTTGTAACATTGTAAGCTATAATATTGACATGCTTTTTACTACAGAGTTGCCATTTTTTACTGTAAGTAGCATAGTAAACAATGTATACAATAGGTCTCTGGGTGAAATAGTGACAAATGAATACAATCATACTTTCACTTTATTGTGTCGGTGGACTAAATGTGTTTGATGGAATGTTGTTCTGAGGACTCTTACCTTTTAAAATAAACCCTGACGTACTGTATAACTTGCACAAATTTAGCAAATAGATTCTTTATAATCTTCCCATTGAAAAGCAACCAGCTACAATGGCTGCTTGAGGGTTGTAGCTTTAGACGGATGTAAAGTTTATCAAGATTACTTGTGTTGTTTTTGATGTAATCTATTCGTAAACACTGAAATGTGCAAAAACAGCAACCCCATGTCCTGACGCTGGCTAAAAACTTTCGTTAACTTTTAGTCTGCTTATCTTCGGCTATACAAAAGCTTGGACAGCTTTCTTTTGGATTTATCTTTGATTTATTTGCCTTAAACTATGTCAAAATCCAAGTGTAATTATGTGAAGGATGCTTGAAGCATTGCAGTTAAGAGTCTACCCTTTTGTCATGGGTGACTTTGATTGATCACTCATCCATTTTCTCAGAAAACACAAAAACGGTGTGGCTTGATTTGTAAAGCAATTCTCTTCTCAGTAAATAAAGGTCAACAGTTTGGTTCTTGCTTCTCTAAATTCACCCTGCTCCTTCATTCCCACAAGAGACGCTGGCTCTCTAAATCTGTCCATCCAACAATAGTCGAGCCAGCATTGTTTGTGGTGAGGATGTAGAGGCTGACCGTGCTCTATCACACTGACATTTATCACTATTATTTTGTCTTCCCTCTCTCTTTTATTTGACAAGGGCACACGGGGGTCCTGAATCAGCCTCTTTGTCCTTTCTGCCTCTCTTATTTCTAGTCTTATTTTAGTTTTTTTTTTGTTTTTTTTTAAGTCCTTAAGCTCTCAGCCCTGGTGAAATTTAAAGTCTGAAATGGGAATAGGCCTCACAAGAGCTCTCTTTTTATTATCATTTCTCTATTTCTCTCTACCAATGATTATGTCACTGCTGTTCTGTGTACACATTTAAATAAAAATGTTCAAAACCATTTAGTTCAGGAATGTGTATGTCCATGGTATATGTATATATATATATATATATATATATATATATATATATATATATATATATATATATATATATATATATATATATATATATATATATATATATATATATATATATATATATATGTGTGTATATATATATATATATATATATATATATATATATATATATATATATATATATATATATATATATATATATATATATATATTAGTAATATCACACAAGTAGCGGTACGAAATGGCTGTATATCAGCACTGGCGGGAGGCGTGTGCTGACACAAGGCCGGAGGCCGAGTGCCTAATGTTGTGTTCACACCAGACAAGGTACGTGCGGACAAAAATCTCGCTATTTGCACGTAAATAGATGCATGAACATTTTTGAGTTTATCGATTCATTTGCTCATCAAATCAACTTTATTCACGCATCAAATTCACTTCACAATAGACACGGATTCACGTAATGGGCAGGGCTTCTGTTTGCCTGGTGACTCTAGTGTCATTACTAAATGGCTAACATGGATTTTATTGAGAGAATAGCTGTGTTTTTGTGCTTTAGGAAGACTGAAAAACACCGTCAATTTGTCTGGGAGCCATGCCTAAGTCAACTAGATCCATTCTAAGGTGCATACTGTGAGCTTATAAACTCCTCCTGAAACTGTACCTGGATGATGGAGGCTTTCAGCGGTGCTTCAGACTGAGCCGAGCCCAGTTTGATGAAGTGTTGTCTGGTGTCAGCAGGAGGATTTTCCCCCGGGACACCAACAACAGGCACTATGTCATAATCATGCCCCTACAAAAGAAAGCTCCTGATTGGTTAACGTGGTGTGATTGTCTGCTGAACTTCAAATTTTCTTGCTCGACCTATTCAAGCGTCAATCGTGCAAAACGCTCAACTCAAGTCACTTCTTTTGTGCGAGTCGCATCATTTGCGCTTATCGCACTGCAGGATGTCTATTCTTGTCTTTGCATTGACTTAACATGTAATAACTCATGCTTGAAGCTTCTTCCTCATCTAATGTGAACGCAGCATTAGTGTCTCAGCAGTGACGATGTACAGCCACATTGCACTGCTACGAGTGTGAAATTGTGTCTAAAAACCCTTCTGTGTATTTGTAGATTTACATCTGCAGCTGACGTCAGAACAGCAGAAACAGCAGAAACTTTCACTCACGTCACTTTAGAGCTAGTATTTGAATGATTTCCTAGCGTAGTGTCTGAAGTGATGACAAAACAGGTGGTTTTGCTGACGTTTAAAGATTATATAAGGCTGAACAGCATGAAATGGCAAGTTTAACATAAAAACCAACATTGATGTAGAGATGTAAAACACTATTTTAGTAGGATAAACATGCTTTATTTAAGATTTGGAAATAAACAGTGATTGCTTTGACTGGCTGTTTACACCACCACCAAAGTAACCATTCAGTGGGGGCTGGTGGCAAGCTCTGGCAAAAGGGGCACAGTGCATTTTGTTTGGTGTGGGCGTTGAGGAGAGTGTTAATGAGGTCAGCTTCATGGTATTGAGCTATGTTGTGGTTTTGGTGGCGTCCTGTATGAATGTATAAGTACACAACTTGAGAGGGTTCCAGAGAATGCAGTTCAATAGACTTTGGATCCGACTACATAAATCCTCAACCAAAATGAACGCAGAGGTTGATTATTGTTGTGTGATTTGTAATGTAGGATGCACACAAGTTGACAGTAATATAAAGACCAAAATTTAACTGCATGTTGAGATTAGATTATCGCTTAAACATGAACACAGAGCCTTAATAAACAAACAGCTTTTAATTAGTTTATTTCAATAGAAACATGTTTATTCGTCAGTGTGCCAATGACAGGGCAACCAGAGCAATTTTTGATGCTCTCATTGGTGGCAGTGTGAACGCATGGTTAGGGTTTGAATTTATCTGGGTGAAAAATATTTTTGAATTGATCTTCAGTTCATTTAAATGATGACTCAAGGTAATGGCGTAAGGTCACAGAAGCCAATTGAAGTAACACTTGTGAAATTAAAGTCTGATGTGAGGAAGTGTTTCATATTCAAAGGCAGCAATTGTAATGATGAGGTCAACAAAGGCCATGTCCATATTAACACGTTTTCTTTAAAAATTGTATAATATTCTCTCCGATTTGGGTTCACTTTTACTCTAAAACAGCTTTTTGACAAATCTGAATGTGTATGAGGAGATTCCCCCTATGTGTAAAGCGATCTGCGCGTCCAGAAAAGTGCTATATAAATGTAAGGAATTATTATAATTATTATCAGTATTGAAAACTCTCTCCAAAGTAGATCAATTTGAAAATGTAGTTTTTAAGTGGCAGTATAGCATTACTGTAGCTGTTGTGGTGGGATGCGTCACTGAAAGTGTTTAATGTTAGAATCACATGGAAAGCAGTATTCAACATGTCATTGCACCACATAACAGGCTTCACTGTGATTTTTAATGGAGTAATCCTATTGATCTTATACACATAGTACTGAAATATAGAGATAAAATAGAGAGCTGATGTGGAAGCTTGGTTTCAATAAAAGCTATTGGACTAACAAGAATGTTTTGAGCTATGGGCTATTAACATTTATACATTAAACAGTCAAGTACATAATCCTTTTAAAAAATAGTTAATTTGTTCATATTCTGAATTTAGTGGTAAATAGTGACTTACTTGAATACTCACATTTCCAAGTGCTGTTGGTCAGCAGTGGTGAAAAGAGTACTGAAAATATCATACTCAAGTAAAAGTACCATTACGTGCCCTAAAATGTAGTGCACGTAGAGTTAAAGTATCTGTTGTAAATATTACTCAAAGTAGGAGTAAAAAGTAGCCCTTTCAAAAGTACTCAAGAGTATCGAGTATTACAATGTGAAAAGTTGATGTGTTTACATGCAGTTTGTGCAGGGATGTGTAAACGTAATATTCTGTAGTGCATTTAGTGATCTTCCTATATTTGTTCCTTCCTTCCTTTTATTGTTTGTTCTGTCCTTTATTCATCAATTTGTTCATTTGTTTGTTGCCTCATTAATTTGTTCCTTCCTTCGTTCCTCCCGTTATTCGTTCACTCAATCATTCATTCCTTCATTCTTTTGTTCCTTAATTTGGTTCTTTGTTCATTTATCAATTCGTTCATTCCATCCTTCGTTCCTTATTTGTTCAGTCCTTCGTTCAATCTTTCCTTCATTTATTTGGTCCTTCCTTCATTAGTTCAGTACTTCCGCCCTTCATTTGGTCCTCCCTTTCATTCCTTGTTCGGCCCTTCCTTCGTCCAGTCCTTCCTTCCATTCTCCATTTGTTCCATTTAATTAATTAATTTATTTATTTATTCATTTAGTTAGTTAGTTAGTTAGTTAGTTAGTTTGTTAGTTAGTAAGTTAGTTAGTATGCCCCTGTTGCAAGTATGTTGCACTTGAACTAGTTAAACACGGTGCTGAAGAAAAAGTAGAAACTGAAGTAATTATTCTCCAGTGTTTTAATTGAAATCTTCTGTTGCCCTTCATAGTTTTTTTGTGAAACTGTAATGTAAACAGAACATTCATTAAGTATAAACTGTCTAAAAGTAGTTTTTAGAAAATAAGTAACAAATCTAGAATCTCCACGTGAGAGAAAACCACAATCTTGTTATTTCTTTTTCATTTTCCTTTGAAAAAAACAAAATAGTTTCCTCAAACCTTGAAAATGTCTTAAACGGTGCTTAGTTTTCCAAAAACATATCAAAGTCTGTGATTCAAAGTCAAAGATCAGACTTTTTACCATTATGCTTCTAATGAAAAATAACATTTTATTTACTTGGAAAACAGATCTCAAAAAAGTTTTTAAAACGGCACTTAAAAAATCAAGGTCTACAATTAAAAGTCAGAGATCTCAGACATTTCTACATTCTACTATTTAATAAAAAAAAAAAAAAAAAAAAAAAAAAAAAAATATATATATATATATATATATATATATATTTTTTTTTTTTTTTTTTTTTTTTTTTCTGGCAAGCTTTGTCACCTCACAGCAAGAAGGTCACTGGTTCGAGTCTCGGCTGGGTCAGTTGGCATTTCTGTGTGGAGTTTGCATGTTCTCCCTGTGTTCGCGTGGGTTTCCTCAAGGTGCTCCGGTTTCCCCCACAAGTCCAAAGACATGTGGTAGTATAGGTGAATTGGGAAGGCTAAATTGTCCGTAGTGTATGAGTGTGTGTGTGAAGGAGTGCATGGGTGATTCCCAGTGATGGGTTTCAGCTGGAAGGGCATCCGTTGCGTAAAACACATGCTAGATAAGTTGACCGGTTCATTCCGCTGTGGCGACCTATGATTAATAAAGGGACTAAGCCGAAAAGAAAATGAATAAATGAGTGTTCTGTTTACTGAGGATATTTATGAGGATATTTATGACCAATGACCATTTATGACCATCCATTATGTATATTCACTATTAAATCTGTTTGAACAGATCTTCTGGAACAGTACATCATTTTAGAATCCAAACCAGAGAGCGGACAGAAGTAAACTAACTTGATCACCAAACATTCAACAATATACAAATCAAAACTGCCTAATGTTACAAAGAAAATGCAGAAACCCACTAAGCTTTGGATGTGTTGACAGACTCAATCTCGGAAACTCAATCTTGGAGAATGGTTCTGCATGATTACATATTCATACAAATGGTCTCATTTGTGTTCAGTCTCTTACACAGAATCCTAAAAGAAAGATCTGAGACAAAGGAACTTGATCCTCTTCAAGTCTCCCCAGCAATATGGAAAAAAACAACAGCCTCCAAGCAATAACATTTCCCTGCTTGTCATCTCACTGAATGCCATTGTGAGTTTCTTTTCCGTCAGGAAGCACCTATGGCGGGCTGCTTTATTCTTGAAGGATAGCATTGCCATTTCCATGCTACACTTCACAGATCAATGACTCCGGTTCACTTTCATTCCTATTTCGCTGCCATTTTCTATATGATGCACTTCTTTGGCATTTTTTTTTCATTTCTTCAGTGCTTCTCCCCTCCCTCTGTCTTTCTCTGCATAGTGGCTGTTTGCCAGCTGAGTGCTCAGTCGTGGTGTGTCAGATACTTGTATCCTGTTGCACTCTGATGCCCTCAACCGCCCACCTCAGCGGTGCCCAGCTAGAAGAGCAAGAGCACAGACATGCTCCAGTCAATTCACACAGGTCTCACAAAGTAGTGCAACATATACGGATACTAGGAGAGCACTGCAATACCCTGCTGATATACAGTAAATGCTACTAATTCTCATATTATCTATATAAAATCTGTAGAAACACCTTCTCTCTGTATGCACCAGACACTTTATTTAAACTTCAGACTAAAGGACTAAATAATTAAAACAATGTACCACACTGTAAATCCTGACAAGTTAATTCAAACTGAGGAATCCAATTGTGGCAAACCAGCTAAGTTTTGAAATCAACTCAATTGAGTACTTTAAACTATATATATATATATATATATATATATATATATATATATATATATATATATATATATATATATATATATATATATATATATACAGATATATTATTTGTGTTGATATCGTCAAACATTTAGGACTTTATTTTAACGATCTAGGCGCAAAGTCTAAAGCGCATGGCACAAAAATATTAAGGGTGTTTCCGAATCCACTTTTGCTATTTTAAGGATGGAAAAATATGCTTTGTATCACGGCCCATGGTATAACAGAGTTGTGCTTATTCTCTTAATGAGTTATCACTGTGTTTTGAGCATAACGTGCATTAAACCAATCTCGTGCATTAAACCAATCAGTGAGTTTCATCTCCCATTCCCTTTAAAAGTCAGTTGCGTCACGCCCCATTTGCTATTTTCATGGCGGACTTTGTAGGTGGAAAAACTGAATGCTTCACTGGCGAGAAAACAGTTAAACAGACCATCTGCAGCTTGAGGATAAAGAACAAGCCTCCTCCATTCAGCCTCTTTACTCTCACTTTACTTTACTTCACTGCTTTACATTTTTACATTTACATTTAGTCATTTAGCAGACGCTTTTATCCAAAGCGACTTACAAATGAGGACAAGGAAGCAATTTACACAACTATACTACTTTACTTTCGTGGATAAGGAACGCGCTGTACGCGCTCCACTGAAGACATCCATCAACCTATACATTTAATATTGTTTGTTAAGCGCAAAGATTTGTTTCAAAACTATTCTCATTCACACACATACACTGTGGACAATTTAGCTTACCCAATTCACCTATACCAGGTTTTTAGACTTGTGGGGGAAACCGGAGCACCCAGAGGAAACCCAAGTAAGTAAATCATTAAGTAAATAAGTAAGTGAAAGCATAAACATGTGAGTAAATATATAAATAAATACATTTTTATATAAGTACAGGGGAAAACAGATGTAAATCACCAAAAGCTTTAATAATACTGACACATTGATCTAATCATTAACAATAATCAAGTTCCTACTGATTTAAATGTACTGTAGCTTTTGACAAAATCACACAATAAATATTGAGTGTGTTTTATATGTTTCTACTATGTTGAATTGAAATACATTTAAAAATGAGAGTGAGTAAAACGTTATATAAGTAAAAAATAAGTATATTTATTTTAGACTTCTGTTATATGTTGTTTTTGTACTTTTGCTGTGATATTGTTTTCATATTGTGTCAAGACATTTTAGTTAGCTATTGTATTAAAGGCATATGTTTACAGTAGGTTTTTACTTCACTTGTAAAATCAAACTCCTTTGATTGTACCAGTAATGCCTTAATAGTCACATGTGCACAAAACAGCAAGCATACCATATTAGCCTGTCAAAAAAACACACGTTTAGTACATGAGACTGAATATTAAAGAAAGCACAAGCACATCATGAGGGTGTGTTTTGCTTTTGTAAAGCATGCGCCACACATGCAATGCTGGAGCTGTCTCCCCTAGTTGTAGGTTTAGGCTACAAAGCCTTTGTAGTGGAATTGATTCTGTGCTTTGATGTATTATTATTGTCACAGCTAACCAAATTGCTGCCCCGCTCGAAAAGACAGAGCACGGATGTAACAATACAAACCCCATCTTATGTCTGTGCATTGAAGAGAAGCCTACACATAGAGTAAATGCTTAACATGCATACATATGGAAGTTTGTTTTAGCCTCAAAGTAAAAAATATGGAGTTAAAAAAATAAAAGTAAGAATGTTTAAAGGTGCTTGTTTGAAATCAGATTTTAAAAATCCTTGATGTAAACACTTCATCAATCAAGCCCATTTTCAACCTGATCTGAGTTTAGTGATCTGATCACAAGGGCTCTGTTTACATCTGGTACTGAGATCCATTGTGGTCGATTAGATCACAAGATTACATAATAGCTGTTTTAATTTTGTCCATGTCTGATACCTTGGTTTATTTGCTGGAATAGTCTATACAATGTAAAAAACATTGCTGCCTTAATATTTTAGTTCTAACTGACTAAACCTTGTATAACTTAACACATGATTATAGTTGAAACCTGATTAAATCATCAAAATTAAAGCAACATAAAATATATTTGTTGTCTTGACTGTTTGTCATGAACTTTCTTACAGTGTAAATGCTACTATATTTTGACATGTTTTCTATCTCACTCTTTTATTTTGAAATAAGCCTGCACAGTCTACACTGCAAAGGCCCTAATAAGTTGAGGCTGCTTAAATAATTTGAGGAAAGTGATTCCCTCAGTTCATTTGAATAATGGGAAATCGACAACTCAATCAATTGAGTTGACCAAATGTGGTCTCTTCATTGAATTAACTTAAATGTTTAAGTACAGATAACTTAAATGTTTAAGTACAGATAACTTAAAACGGCTAATAGACTAAACTTCCAAACTTTTCAGCTTTTATATTCGTTACTTACATATTTACTCTCAGGGCCATGTTAGTGTTTCGCAACATCTCATTTTTACAAGGTAGGTCATTAACCCAACACTCAACCCCCAACCTGGAGGGCCAGGACATACACACATAGGCTATGGACAATTTAGCTAACCCAATTCACCTATGTCGCATGTCTTTGGACTTGTGGGGGAAACCATACCCAGTGGAAACCCATGCCAACACGGGGAGAACATGCAAACTCCACACAGAAATGCCAATTGACCCTGCCGGGACTCGAACCAGCGACTCTCTTGCCGTGAGGTGACAGCGCTATCCACTGCACCACCATGTGGCTACTTACTAATTTAACTTTTCTCTTTCATCAAATGGGTTCAGGTAGTCCCGCTGCGCTTCAGCAGAATTTAGCATCACAAGCAAAATGACCACCTTGTGTGATAAAACATATATCAACCTATCAGCGCAGTTATCAAGGCCGAATTTCAAGGTCAACCAATCATTTTAAACAGAGACATGGTGAATCGTTTAAATAAATTAAAATGTTAAGTTGTTAAAAGTTTTGCCTAATGAGTAAGTTAAACACACCTGTTTAAGTTTTGATGCCAAAACTTGGTATTTTAAGTCATGTTTTTAATATAATTAAGAAACTCAAACCACACTGAACTAAACTAAACTGAACTTTAAAGCTGCGGTCACACTGGGCTTTGTGTGTGCGAAATTCTGTCGTACTGCACTGCTAAAAGGGGTGGACTTAAAGCTGTAGTCACACTGGGCTTTTCCCCCTATAGACTTCCAATCATACCCATGCAAGTGCGTCAGACCGGAAACGCAGGGTCATGCGTTAAGTTTCGCAGTTCGCTGCGGTGCAAAGTTCAAGCTTGGTGAACTCTGACCTGCGAAATAGCATCACTGGACTGCGAGAGACCAATCAAGGATCAAAACAGGACCTCTCTGGACAGAAATTTATATATATATATATATATATCAACCCTTTGAATTTTCTTTGTGATTAGTGACTTTGTTTTGAATAACTTGAGAACAGATGACCATCTCTATCTTCCTTGTCTACCAGCGTGACATTACTAGAACTATGTAAAGCTGCTTTGACACAATCTACATTGTGAAAAGCGCTATATAAATAAGCATGAATTGAATATTAACTTAATATCTAATAATGACAGCAATGGTATTTACAGTGAATAGTAAACGAAGTAGTCCTGTGCTCACAAACGCTAATGCTACTTGAAATTAAAACATTCTGTGGACAGCCAGTTACCTACCTGATTTGTTAGTTTACTGAACACCCCAGTACTCATTAGACTATCTATCACCAATATTTCTTTTCATTCTGTAAAAGTATAGTCCCTTGATGAAACATCATACAGACAAGCGTAATGTTGCCATATAACTCCATAAAGTGTTCTTCCATTTAGCAGAACAGTCTTTTCTCTTGCTTTTCCATTTTAATGGAGTTAACTTGTTAACAAAGGTTCGGCACGGAACCACGCCTCACTTTGTCTCCTCAACCAATCACCTACTCCCTGAAAGCTTATTTAAGGCAGACCAGCCCTCTAGCATTGTTCTTCTCATGTTCTTGAAACCCACCCTCCCTCCCTCTATTTTCTTACTTACCATAACAATCCTATAACACTCTCTTCACTCCTAGGTTGAATCAGGGGGTCCAATCACTCTATTAAAATATTACAGAGATGGTATGCCATACCAAGTCTCTGGGCATCATCGTAGAATGCCCAATCAACCTACCTACCTGTTCACTGTCTATCTACTTCCTTCCCCTTCATCCCACTGTTTCCTTACCATCCCTTTCATCTCTACATCCCTAAAATAAAGTCTAGCTCAAGGTGTTGTGTGGTCCATGCTGGTGAAAATGCTGTGTATAGAGATGGTGCTATTATTGGACTTATGTAATGCAACCTGTGACAGGGGAAAAATGAAACATGCTAGACTTTCTGCATTGACACCCGGAAGCGTCACAGACATGTCATCGGTTGTTGTGCACTGACACAGGCTCGTCATTTACGAATCCCCATCACAACCTACATCAAGCAAATTGTGACAATTTTTTGGAAAAGGGGTATAATCTGAATAAGGCTTAACTGTATTTTTGGTTAATGTGTATATTGCCACATATGTTTTCAGAGAGACAGCAAACCCAGTAAACTGCAGAATATAAGTGTTTAATGCATGTTTATGCATGGTGTGATATCACTCCGCTCCTACTGTCAATTTTCTGGAAATGACGATAAACTGTTTAAGATAATCTGTTTATGCTGAGATTGATTCCTGCTTTAGTTTTCATATACTTAAAAAACCACAAAATACACCTCTAAATGCATCTCTGTTGGCTGGTTTTATCAAGAATAATTATATATTTTTTCAAAATTTCAGTTTGTTAGGAATTTTCATTCAACGTGGAATCTACAATTTGTTACAATTGTGTCTTTTGACAACTGAAGTATGATTGTTTTAAAGAATGTCAATGAAACAATTATGTGTCAATGAAGATATCAGAGAAAAGTCTCAAATATTCAATCAATGCAGTCTCTGTCACCTTTAAGAGAACATTGTGCTTTTTACTTTTGTGTGTGTTTTTGTTTTTTGGCCTTCAAACCAAACTTAAGGTATCAGGCAGCAATGTTGAAATTCCATCTTACTACAACAACGCTTATCACACACATTTGACCACTTCTACATTACAAAAGCAATCCAATCTAATGCATATTCAACTACATTTGAAACTGGTTTAAAGGGGTCAAGCTCACAGCTTTTTGTATTTACAATCACTCAAACTTTAAATGTCATCCACTTGTGATTGGATTGACAAAATGTATAATGACATGTTTAAACAAGACTAAGTGGTCAGTTGAGATGCATTACTCGTGGCTACTCGTGTTCAGACTCTTTCCTCTTATTTCATCATGCTCTACATTATTTTGGCTGGAGCACTATATTGAATGAATGAACCTTTGGTATGTGGGTTAAAAGCAAGCAGGAAGCAAGTGACTGGAATTGATGTGGTTGGGAACTACTCTTTTGATCATAACCTGTCTATTTTGGTTCAACCTAAGTATGATCTTGTTTTTAGTGTAGCTTTCTCTCACAACACATCCCTTAACAATCACATATTTGGTCAGTCTGCAGAGCGTAGTTGGTATTTCTTGGCTGGACTGTGCAAACATGGTCGGCGACATAGGTTTACACTTCTAGAAGTGGACAATCTCACTTTAGACCATGTTTACACCTGTGGTTATTGTTGTCTAGAGCTGTCGTGAAAAAAATTTTTTGAAAAATTGATTGTGAGATTTTCAAAATGCATCACTGTTCTCTCTTTAATCAATTCTGAACTTTTTTTAATTGCAGGTGGTGCTGTATGCTTTACAAACAGCATACTCTGCTTGCATCTGATTCCTTACCAATACCACATAAACCTAAAATAATTATTAATAAAGTTAGGAAATGATTAAGCAAATTACATCAGTGTTCATATCGAGTTAAATCAGTATCATGACATAAAAGCCAACATACATGATCAATTTAGTTCAGTGTGGTTTTAATTTCACTGCTGGAATTTCAAACACTGAAGAGCAAACCCATCAATGCACAGCTCCACAAGTCTCAAACCAAGCAAGCTAGTGGTGAGGAACAAAACTTCACCAATTGACGAAAGTGAAGGAAAAAACCTAGAGAGAACCCAGGCTCAGTTGGGCATGACCATTTTTCCTCTGGCCAAACTCCTTGTGCAGAGCTGCAGTTTAGGCGCTGGAGGCTGTTAACAGCTACGCTCAGAATATCAATGCATTTTCAATATCGCAAAAGCAATCCTTCTATTACTACTACTAATACATTTTTACTAAAGCTGTATTATAGTTATATGCATATGTTATATTGTGTATATGCAATGAGGGTTAAAATAAATTAATAGGAATCTAATTGCAAAGAGAAGGACTCAAATAAACTTTCAGAACATATAAGGTGACAAACGTCAAATTGCTATATTTAAAATTAATCTCTTCTCTCTCTCTCTCTCTCTCTCTCTCTCTCTCTCTCTCTCTCTCAGTATAAAGCTATACCATAGTAATTAAGAAGCAATTACAGTGAGCAATAACATTGGAAAAATTATTTCATGTCTGTTCGCCTTCTTGCAGCTTATGCCGAGTTAAGACTGCATGATTTTGGCCCAGATTTTGACTCGCTGACAGGTTTTGAGAAATCGCTGACAAATGCCTGAAATCGCAGGTAAATTGATACTTGTGCACACGAGTAACAATCACACAGTGTGAACTATCAAAGACGCAATCTGAGAGAATCGCAGATGAGTCGCAGATACCTGTGAGATATTTGGCAAGCTAAATATCTGGAGCTGTCAACAATTCAAATCATGCTGTGTGAAATGAATTTTGACTGAAAAGAACATTGGTGATTGCCCACAGCCAATGAGAGAGCAGCATTCTCTAGTGTGGGTACCTGAGGCCAGCTGGAGGTTGAGGGAAAAGTTAAAAGCACTAATTTTCAGTTTTTTTAGACCCAAGAAATGGAGGAAAAACTAGTGGAAATTTGGCAGGAGCACCCGTGTCTGTTTGACATGTCATATGGGCAATATAACAACCGGGTCAAAAAAGAAAGCTGAGGAGAAATTGCTAATTCCCTTTAAAACCCATGTGAGCAAATATGTTCATTTTCTACCCCATTAAAAGCTTATTTCTCATTATGTAGTTAATAACAAAAGATATATTACGTGTTTTTGGTTGTGGGAAGTAGTTTGGACGAAGTTGTCGGCAATTCTTGAAACACCCTGTCGCCGATCCATCTTGCAGTGTAAACAAAGCAGCGACAATAACGCTAGCCCATATAGTCATGCAGTGTGAAAACATCTGTGATATGATTACTTTTAAAATCATGCAGTCTGAACTCTGCATTAAAGGGCCAAGAATCCTCAACCCCCTCCCTGTCTCAACAGTGTGTTTTCATACCTCCAGTTTGAAAAAAGTCAGGAACGTGGGTGAGTCCAGCTTTGTTTAGGTGGGAATGTCGACTGGCAAAAGAAGGAAACGTTTGCATGAAAAGCGGAGTTTTAGTTTGAGCATGTGCTGATTTTCACTGAGGCAAAACAAACACAGACGCAGGGGAGAAAGACTTGTCTTGAATATTATTATTCAAGTGACTATGTTAGCATGGACATCAGTAATTGAATTATTTGCCAAATTATTAATTTGTTGACTTTAACTGCAGTTTGGCACTTTCACTTTCATTCAGGAACATGTCATGCATGACCCTATGACAAACAAGATATTGTATGAAACTTCTGGAAGAGTGTAGTTTTAATGGAATGTTTGATATGGCACGCCATATGGGAGAAAGAAAAACCTCCACATTTCTATGGAACTTAGATGCATTCGGTAGGTGCAGAGAATAGTTTCAGAAAGCCATGTGTATATAGACTATCCTGTCACAAAATGCGGCGAAAATCCTACATGATGGTAATAGTTTAAGGTGTTTACATGTTTACATTCAGAGAGCAGCATTTACAGCGGATCTTTCAGCCCATAACAATGTAGTGATATTACTGTAAACTTAGTAACTAGATCATTTTGACTAGGGTATGTCTTTAAAAACTGAAAGAGTACTGCTGACGATACTAACTAACTTTGCGCCTGAAGAAACATAAACAAAGAACATGGATCACACACTTAACAAATCTATAGAGACAGGACAATCAACATGAACTGTAACCGCATGTTTTTTAAATCCGGATTTCCCCATTTCCAAATGCGAAAAGCTCTTGGGTAAAAAATGTTGCTTACAAACGTATTTTTGTTGCTTGTTAGCAGATCACTGTAATCCACACATGAGCCCAGCTGCTCTCTCATACCGGGGAATTGAAAACAAAACCTTTGTTGCGGCACATTTATAAACGCAACACTGACAATTTATGTCTCCAAACAATTCTTCTTCTTTGACTTGTTTTAATTATGGTTGGCAACACAATGTGGTGTCTCTGAACGGTCTGAACCTTGTAACAGGTAGCTATTGTGCATATTAATAAAGTAGCACCTCATCTACAATATACTGCACTGATTGGTTCAAACCAAGTCTATCTCTTGAATAATGATGAAAATTCAGACGTCACATTGTACTCTTCGGTACAAACAGCCAGTCTATGTGCTGGAATTTACACAAAGATCTAATCGCCGTGACGTAGCGTTGAAATTAAATTTTTAAACCAGAAGAACGAATTTGCTCAAAACACAGGAAGAACAACCAATTTTCACTTTTTTTGTGAAATGTATGTGTGCCTAATAGTGCTTTTAGCAGCGTGGGACATATATATGACTGTCAGCATCTAAAAAAAATGTGTTTTGGTGTTTCATGACCCTTTAGTAATACAGTGCAACTGCAAGTTTGTTTATTGTAACTGTGGCATTATCTTTGTAACTTTTAATTGTATTTCACGTTTTTGAGATATAAAGGAACAATTGCAATGAAAGACACTACCTTAAATAATTTGAAGGTTTAAATTCACTTACACTACTGGTCAAAAGTTTGGGATTCGTAGCATTTTTAAATGTTTTAAAATAAGCTTATCCTGCTCACTAAGGCTGCGTTAATTTAATCAAAAACACAGTAAAAATTGTGAAATGTTATTGCTGTAATGTGAATGGAAAGCTGACAAAGGAGAGCGTATTCAAATGCAGGGTTTATTAGGAGAATAGTCAGGCAAGCAATGGTCAACACAAGGGCAATCAGGTGTACACAGGCAAATCCAAAGTTATGGTCAGTAAACAGGCTGATTGTCAAAAGGCAGGCAGCAGACAGCGTAAATAAACAAAGCAAGGATTCATTTGGATCTACATACAATAAGTAATAAATTAATATTTAATAAATAAGTATTTAGCAATTAAGCTTTTTTTTACATTTAATAAATGCCACCTTGATGAACCAAATAATTTTATTTAAATTATTAAATAAAATAAATAATAAAAAAACTGACCCTTATAATGTACACGTATACAATATGCCCAAGAAATTATTCACGATGCTTACATTTCTTTCTTTTTTATGTTATGTTACAGACTTAAAATGGATTAACTTCATAGTTTTCCTCCAAAGTGAAGTTTATTTCTAAACAAATTTCGAGAGGATCACGTGCTTATGATTGTTCACAGCTGTTCCAGCATTAGCTCATGACTAATTGTACTATCAGACGATTCTTAACTCACTATAAATAACCAGAGTTTTCTCATCTCAATAGCTCCGTCTCGAAGAAACCCCTCCACCCAACCCTACTTTCCCTCCTTTCAAACGGGCGACACGGTGGCCAGTGATTAGCAATGTTGCCCCACAGCAAGAATGCCCCTGGTTTAAATTCCCTTCCAAACCAGGCGACATTTCTGTATGGAGTTTTGCTCGTTCTCCCCGTGCTCACGTGGGTTTTCCCCGGGTCCTCGGGTTTCCTCCCACAGTTCAAAAACAAGCACCCTAAACAATTAATCCAAAATATTTTTAGCCAAGCTCTGACCACACCTTAGCATCCATATCTGACACTTAGCTACAATAAGCAAGGGGGGAGTCATCGAGATCTACCTGAGCTTAAACTCCCCTCTCGCCCTACAACGGGAGGGAGCCCAGGGCTCAAGGATCTTATAAGCTCAGAGCTCTCTCCCGGGACATCATGCCAAACAAGCTTTATTATCAATCATCAGCTAAGTGTGAACTCTTGAAATTTCCAATGTCAGGTCAACGTCAATGTCCAACCTAAAATCAACCAAGTATCAACATCTAATCATGTTACACCATGACGTTTTTTGGACAATACCACCATAACATCTGTCAGATGTTGGATTTTGCTCACTTTCCAGCACAACTTAAAATCAACCAAATTTAAATGTAATTATTGGACATCAAAATAAAGTTCTCTTTAGATGCTGGCTAGACATTTGGTCACCTGACATCATGACCTAAATCTAACCTAATGTTAATGTCTTATGATGTTGTGTGCCTCATTGTTCCAAACATGGATACGTATATTTGATCTGTTAATCACCAGAAGACATTTTAAACAATGTTGACAACCAGTAACTATTGCCTGCTATAGAAAAAAGGGGAAAGATAAAAAACATATGACATTGGAAGCAATATTTCTAGCATAACAAAGAAAAAATGAAGCCTGGGTAAATCTATTTTCCTTTTTGGGTGAACTATGCCTTTAATTCAAATGTGTTTGTAGATTTTGACCTACTTTGTTATTCCAATCCTTTCTGCGTCTGCTGTTGACTTTTTGGTGTTTCTGTGTCCGTCGTTTCTCTTTTTCCCTTCTCTTTTTTTGTTATATGCAGCAGCAGTTGACACGCACTCACTCCGCACACACTATTTACGTGATTTGTGTGAAGAGAAAATTGAGTAGTTTCTTTCAGGCTGTGGGGTGTTTGAATATGTATGATGGCCGTCGGGTTTTTCTTCAAGTCGAGCCTGGTGCCGCGCAATGACACACTACTTCTGAACACACTGTCTGTCACAGGTATTTATCACTGCGCTTGTGTGTCTGTGCGTCCCAAAAAGCAGCTGAGTTGTTCCGGACTGCCAAATAAACAACCTGGCGGAACATTTCTCAACAGGTCTGCGTGTTTGTGCGTCTCTGATAGGAAGCCAGGCGGTCCATCAAAAGCATGCGAGAGAGAGTGTTTTACTGGGACAAGAAAGCAGTCTTGAATAGTGGCATATCATTTTAGAACTCTGCCTATTGAGCGATGTTTTGCTTTGTGGAAAAAGCAAGGCATTTCGCCCTCTCAGGCAATGTTTGTTGCACTATCCAATATATACTGTGTGTGTATATGCTTTTAAAGTGGTCTAAAATGTAAATGCTTGTGTAAATGTCAGTGAGAAAAGATTGCTTGACCTTGAGGAAAGCATACTTTATGAGGTCAAGTTGTTCTTATTTTGGTCTTTTTCAATTTACAGGGCTCTTTTGGAGTTTGTAATATAAACTGTAATACTCTGCGGTCAGATATAGGTGATGCAGGATTTTACAACACACACAGACATCGCATAATGTACACTCAAAAATGACCCCAGGACATTTAGTACATTTCAGAGATGAAAAATGAAGTGTTCGCTCAATGTGGCCTGTAGGAATATGGAGGCTGACCTTTCAAAGGTGCATATTCTGCTCTTTTTTTTTAAAACAAATATGATGCCCCCCCCCCCCCCCCCCCCCCCCCCCCCCCCCCCCCCCCCCAATGTCCAAGTATGTCTGTCTTTTTTTATTTTTTATTTAATCAATTATACGTGTGAATATGTGACTAATTCCTCCAGGTGCTCCAGTTTCCCCCCCAGTCCAAAGACATGCGCTACAGGTCAATTGGATGGATTAAATTGGACATATGTATGTGTGTGTGTGTGTGTGTGCGTGTGTGTGCGTGTGTGCGTGTGTGCGTGTGTGTGTGTGTGTGTGTGTGTGTGTATGTGTGTGTGTGTGTGTGTGTGTGTGTGTTGTGTGTGTGTGTGAATGTGAGAGTGTATGGGTGTTTCTTAGTACTTGGTTGCGACTGGAAGGGTAAAACATCATGGAATAGTTTCAGCTAACTGTTAACAGCTAAGCTCAGGGATGTGCATTTCCCAAACAACAACATAACTTGTCGATGCATAGTACAATGCATCGTTTGGGAACAGAATGATGTAGTGACCAGTGTTTCCCCAAAACCTTAGTTTTTCTGTCACAGATCCATCGTTTGAACCATAATAGTTTTAACGTAAAACCCAAAGAAATGTTCTAACCACTAGGCCTATGTCATATACATAAGGTTCCAGACACATTTCTTAATAAATAACCTACCATAGATTAAACCATTAACCTATGCTTTTATATGATTTTTTCAGAAGCTTTGGAGACGTAACGTAAATACAGCTTTTAAATAATAGTCACCTATAGCTTTCATCATGAGCCACAGCTGCATTCAAAATGGCATAAATGTTTTCATTGTGCACTATGACGGGAGCGCAATTGCCAATATGAAGATTGCTGAAACTGAACAGTAAAAATACTTTGTAAGCAAATTACACGTACTGTAAGAGAGATGACTTTAATGCTTTTTTTAGGGCATGGGGATACCTGGGAATAAAACACAACCAGAAGCTATGCTTAACTACAGCTCTAGAGGTATAGTTACAAGTGAAGAGTTCAGATGCAAAAACCTCTAAATCCATCAGACCTCTTTTCTTGTAAATGAGCATTTTCTGTCAGGCTCCTCTTATGAGGTTCAGATGTTTTTATTTGATATGTAATGAAAAGGTTATTAGCTAGTGAACAAAATACCTTTTTCAAAAATGTTACTTTAGACAATTCTTAGTTTTTTTTAACAAGGTAAATTTTGTTTTGCGTTAAAACCAGCTAAATCCACGTCTACTTTTTATGCAAAACCCTCTAAATCCACCTATTGGAACAAGACAACGGTAATTAGTTGAAAATGAAGATGCCATTATTTTACCAAACATAAAGCACATTACACAAACCACCTGAAATTTAAAATATATAAATCTGTCAAGTAAGTGGCGGTTCATTCAGCTGTGGTAAACCAGGGAAAAAAGCAGAAGGAAAATGAATGAATGAGATCTGTTAAGTGCAGTAATCAATAACAATAAGACTGACATTAATAAAATATTAACTATCTGTTGTCATTTCTGATATTTGGGATTTAGATTTAATGTAAGTAGAGCAATGTAAACATTGTAAGCTAAGCATGATAGATTCAAAATAATGTAGTGTAAAACATTATGAAAATCAATATCTGTGCATTGTCCATTAATGTAAAAAGCTGTATCAGATGCATAGACAATATGAAGTAATATAAATAATGTAAAGTTATATACAGTACATTATATTTATATTTTAAAAATAGCTTAAATTAGCAAATAAAACAAAAGATAGGCCTATTGGGCAAAAAGGGGATGTCTCTCAGACACTTTTAGAAGCTGTCATTAATTCATTCTCACCATACTTAAGGTCTTGGTCTCTTGTTTATCCTCATAGCATGCATGTGGGATAAAAGAACAGCATCTTAACTCTGTCTTTCGTGAAATGGAGTTACCGTTTATTGTATAGTAAATCGGACTCATTCAAAGTAGCATTGCTGTGCAAAAAAGGTTATGAATTCATGCTACACTTCCGACTAAACAGTGTGTTTTTCTTTTTCTTGTAATGCACAGTTTTGAGGTAAGGGACGTTTTCATTTGCCATTTACTGACATTCGGGCAGGCTCATCCAGTTCATCCAACTCAGTCTTTTAAATTCAAAAGCGGAATAAAAAACACTTTCCTCATAAAAGCCAGCGTATCAATGCGCTGCTACATTGAAAACATATGATTTGATTTGCAGTTCTGATTGGTTCTCGGATATAGCTGCTTTTGCTGTCAAAGGCAAGTGACGTTTAGCAGCTTTTGCCAACAAACTGTTATTCCTGAATGCGCTGACACTAGGATTTAGATGATTCGAAGCAAATCTATTTGTTGATGGTGTAGTACGTGCCTAAAGCGTTCACTCAATGTCATTAGCTAATTTTTTGGCGGAAGTGGCGTTTAGCGACTTTTGCATCTGAACCCTTTAAGTGTACAAGTTTGCGATGCAGTTTGCGAATTATCATTGGAATGACGATGTTGGGAAACACTAAGTCAACCAACTATGTTTGTAACGACTGAACTTGCGACCTTAGGTGGCTAACGATGGTTTTCGGAAATGCATCGCAGTATAGCAATACATTTCTAAAATCACAGAATAAACGTTTCCATTTTTTCCCCTTGTAGGAAATTTGTAATTGCAAAGAAACAAATGGGTATCACTTTATTTTGATGGTCTATTTTAGTATTAGTAGACTGCCTACTGCTGTTGATATTGCTCCTTCAACAGACATTTAACTGACTATAAGAAACTTTGCAAGAACAGTACATGTTAACTTACACTAACCTAACAGTCTCCTTATAATCTAATGAGAATTAGTTGACATATCTTGTCAACTATTAGTTATTAGTTATCAAAATAAAGTGTGACCTTTTTTTAACTTTTTTATTTATTTATTTATTTATTTTTTGGTACAGACCTTTTTTTTTAATTATTTTCCTTTTTTAGTGACTTTGCAAAGATTCCAAATAAACTTCTTTCAATTTGTCATTGCAGGGTATTGTTTATATAATATTTAGGAGAATGAGACTGTAACAATTAAATGTAGAAAACATTTGACGCTTAGAAAACAGTGGCAGTTCATTCTGGTTTGGTGATCCCTGATAAATAAAGGACTAAGCCGAAGGAAATGTAATGAATTATTATGTGATTAACCTTTTATCAAGTTCAAACCCAAATGTAATCGTCCGCCTGTAAATATCGAAGATAATTGTTTATGTTCATCATTTTTTTGGTATGGTAAAAACCGTTATAGTGTCATTCCATCTACACCCACACTGGTAGACAGTATTGGAGAAAGTTACTGTACTTTTGAAAGTAATGCATTATAATATTGATTTATTCCACAAAGTGACTAATTGCATTACTTTTTAATGCATTACATTATTTTGATCTACTTTTGTGATACTTTTTTTTTTACCTGACTTGGTCTCTTTTAGAACTTGTATAAAAGAGGTCCAGTTAGTGAAGTGCTGTGCAGGTAAACCTCACTTTTCTGACCTCTAAAAAAGGTGCTCTAGCGACAGATACTAGAGACCATGGTCTTTAAAGGGGTATGAAACCCCTCTGTCTCAGCAGGGTGTTTTCACACCTCTAGTTTGAAAAAAAAGTCAGGAAAGTGGGTCCAGCTTTCCTTAGGTGGGAGTATCGAGTGGCAAAAGAGGGGGGTTGCATGAAAAGGGGAGTTTCAGTACATCCATGCGCTGATTTTCACAGAGGCAACACAAACACAGACGCAGAGGAGATAGACAGTGAAAAGCAGCATTTACGGCGGATCTGAGAGCTGTATGGAAGTGGAGGATTTTCAGTCCATAATATTGTAGTGATATTACTGTAAACTTAGTAACTAAATTATTTTGACTAAGGTATGTCTTTAAAAACTGATAGAGTAGTGCTGACGATACTAACTAACTTTGCTATCTGAATATTTTTATCCACTTCTCAGTGAATATAGGCAATATATTTTGTTGCATTTCAACAAAACAGATTTATCAAACAGATATATCTATTTAAAATAATATTGTAGTCACCAAACATATTTAGAAATTGAGAGATAATACAATAAATTTCAAGCAAAATATAGCAAAAAAAATTACAACTTAAAAATTTTCAATTAAATTTTTCCTTTTTTTGTTTTTTCTTCTCCTCTTATTATTTTTCCTCTTATTAAAATTTATTTGTATTTAATATTTCTCTGTAACAAAAATTTGGGTGTACTAGTCTTTGGACCGTTATCGTAAGTTATTTTGTTAGATATGCTCTGAATTTAGCTTCAGTACTGACTAATCTAATGTAAATGCACAAATATAATATTGTATAGCTTCCTATTAAACATATGAATTTAAAAGATAGATTTGTGAGGGGTGTACTTATATATGCTGAGCACTGTATATATGACATTTAGCTCAATGTATATCATGGAACTATGTGCATCACATACATATCATTTCCATAAAGTTATAGATTATAAAGCTTTGCGGATGCTTAATTTTGCCTATGCATGTTACCTGATCAGACATGATGATGTGCTGTGCAGGCTTTGCTGACATTTTAAATAATCAATGGAGAAATGCTGGTTAGTCATAAATCACAAGTCACAACAAGGTATTCATAAACATAAAGTGGCCAATGATGCTAATTTATTGAAAAAATGGAAAGAAAGAAAAGAAATCTGAAGATGGTAATATTAAATGATGTGATTAAGAGTATTTTTTTCTCATAAATCTCACAGTTCCGTTTGTGCTGTTAGTTTTGTTTTTTTGCGAGGTTAAATCAGCTTTGTTTTTTTGTGTGTGTCTGTTTGTGTCTGTGTGTGTGTGACTTAATCCAGTGGTAGTCTTTTTATCTCACCGCATTCAATTCAGACTGCAAACTCACATTACCAACTAGGGAAATGTAGAATGTACTGTTGTTCCTTGTGGAACTAGATTTTGCCATCACTGCAAAGTAGCAGACTATGGGTTATCTTGGGTAAATGTGTACAGCTGGGTTAATTTATCCATCTGACTAATTTGGACTGAAGGTTTTGGACTGAACTATTTTTGCAACATAGATTTAGCAGTGAGGTGGAAGTTCTGAAAGCTACACACACACACACACACATACACACACGAACCCTAATGCTGATTAGACCTCACTGCTTGCACACAAAAGCAAACTATCCTATCAAAATATACCTTCGGCATAGTTCCTTTATTATCAGGGGTCCGCCACTATTCTGGCATATGTTTTATGCACAGAATGCCCTTCCAGCCGCAACCCAGTACTGGGAAACATCCGTACACTCTCGCATTCACAGACACTCGTAAACTATGAACAATTTAGTTTATTCAATTCACCTATAGCGCATGTCTTTGGACTGTGGGGAAAACCGGAACATGCAAACTCCACACAGAAATGCTAAAAGACTTTAACCAGCGACCTTCTTGCTGTGAAGCGGCAGTTCTAATCTTAACCACATACAGTATCATCAGGTTTATTTATTTTTAATATTTTTAATTACCACTTTTAACAGTGAAACACTTTTTTCAGTGTTTCTACACTGAAATGTAATGCTTATTTTAATGTGTTATCATAAAATTTTTTATTTAAAATTTTCCATCCATTAATTTTCTTTTCGGCTTAGTCCCTTTATTAATCCGGGGTCGCCACAGCGGAATGAATCGCCAACTTATCCAGCATGTTTTTACGCAGCGGATGCCCTTCCAGCGGCTACCCATCTCTGGGAAATATTTTAAATTAAATCTAGCAATTTTTAAGTGAAAATTGTTTATTTTAGTTCAGGAAATTTAAAGTTTCATTAAACTCAAGTGTCATTACAGGTCATTCACTTGTGTTTTAACGTTAATTGTCATTTAACATTAATTGTCAACATTAAACCAATTAAATTGACTTAATGTGCTTAATTATTGCAGGTGTTAAATGTCAAAATGCAAAATATGACTTTTTTTTTTACAAAACTCATCACCTTTAACTGGGTGCTCAGCCAAATGTGCAAAAAGTGCAAATTATATATTCAAAAAGCTCCAAAGATGCAAATTTATTAAACTTAAAAAGGTTGACACAAAGCGTGTAACGTTTCAAGCACACGGCTTTTCATCAGACAGTGTTCATCGCATTATACAACTCAGATATTCAAAGCAAAAATACAGAAACAAACCATAATATTGCATCACAAAATACAGAAAACAAAATATAACAAGGAAATACAATTATTTGCCTATTATTTTGTGTTTCCTTGATATATTTCGTTTTCGTGATGCAATATTATGGTTTCCTTCTGTATTTTCATTTTAAATATCTAAGTTGTATAATTTATAAATGTGTATATGTATATATATTTATTTCTCATGTAAGATAATAGGAGATCATGTTATCCGGAAGTGTACAAAAAGGAGCAATTTACTATGATGAACACTGTCTGATGAAGAGCTGTGTGCTCGAAACCTTACATGCTCAGCCTTTTTAGTTTAATAACTTTACATTTTTGGAGCTTTGGTGTTGCCGCCTTATTGCATATACAAATTGCAAAATATCAAAATGAATTGATTCATTCTTTTTTTCTTGATGTCAGCACTGTAATCTTCAACATAGGCTCATTCTGAAAACGTACCCCTATATACATATCTGGAGATTGCGAATTATGTAGCCAAAGCTACAGATGGCTGCATTTCGTTTTTAAAACGAATGCTACGATGTGATATGATGCCGTTCCTTTACGTGCTTACCTGCTGACCGCTTACCTCCGTATGGACGGCTTTTCTGCTATTACCAGTTTGTCCAGTCCCTCGTCGCATACGTCAGAGGATTTGAGATGCAGAGGGGAGTTGCCTGTGATGATGAGGTTCGATTCTGGTGAAGAACAGTCCCAGAAAGCAAGAAAGACAAAAACAAAAACCTAAAAATAAAACAAACAAGTAAATAACAGGGTGAGAATGTGGTAAAAATCTGAAAACATGGTAAAAATCAGCTGTCACGAAGGCTTTTCTTTTTCTGGATTGCTTTTCAAAACACTGTTGTTGGGTTTAGGGAAGTGGGCAGGTGCTGGTCAGTCGGTGCTTTTTAAAACACCATCGGTTGGGTTTAGACGAAAGGGTTATCTGTCGGTCAGTCAGTCGATCAGTCGACAGCGACCTTTGGTGGATTTATGCAAGAAGAACAGGCGAAAATGACACCCGCAAGAGGAATTTAAGATCTCAAAAAGCATACACAGCTGCCTCTGGTGGATTCTTGAAAACAAAAACTGCAAATAAATGTAGCTCCTGGGACATATTTGGAGCTCTCCAGAAATGTATATAGGGCTACATAATCAGAATGAGCCTGGTAATGTTTAAGTATTAATTCCCCAAGAGATACTCAAGTAAATTCAGTGGAGTAATAGTGACAGTGGAGATGTCTAATGTTTACGATACTATTTACTGCTCACTACAGTAATTAGATACCAAAACCATCAAAATAGTCTTATTTACTTCCATATTTAATGTGCTTTGTGTGGTGCTATATGTGTTCATGTGTACTATAAGACAAGATATGTCTTTGTCAAAGCAGACACTTCTATGTAATAGATTTTGTTGGGAAAAGGGTATAGGAGATGCACACAAACATACACACGAAAACACAAGACACTTCAGTTACCCTGATAACTGGATAATGCAGCCGCTTTCAATTATGTCCATCCCTGGAGACCTGGCACTGAAATAAATCACCTCGGTGGGGAAATTGTTTATTTGCTCTGTCACTTGACTCTCCCTGGCATTTAAATGTGCTCCCAGCAGACACTTTTCAGGAGCTCATCTGACCTGCTGTGTCTAGAATCTTCTGGAATGAGGGTCTGGAAACTGCTGCAAACTTCAGCACACAAGAAATAAAAAACATTACTTTTATTTTGCAGATGTTTTGCTATCTTGGAATTGACCACTAGTGACAGGGTATACTATAACCCATTTTCTTGTTTTCCTGTATCAGCTGCTCAGTAGCATTTGTGTCTTGTTTTATTTATCTATACCCATTTTCAAGTTTTGTTGGGAGAAAAAAAAAAAACCTTTGGGAAGCAGAAAGCAGAAAAACACAAGAGTAAAGGCTGGATTCACTAAACCGTCTCAACTTAGGTGCATTGTTTCTCCACAAACTCCAACGTCTTATTCACATTAAATATAGAGTAATTATGAGCCGCACATTGTTTTCCGGGCAAACACACCTCCTTTCTATGCAAATGAGGATCATTAAATAAAAGCAAACAACGTGTCTCTGTTGCTACCCGCAGACAATGTGTGGTAAATGTTTGTTTTTAAAAGACTCTTTTATAGCTGGGCAGCAGTAATTTGTAGGCAATTTGGGTTTTATTTTTACTCTTGTGCTTGAGGACGTGGGTTCAAATTGATAAAACTGTAAACTTGACACCATTGTTAGTGTTTCTATATGCTTTATGTGCTGAAAATGCTTTCAGGGCTGAAATTCAGATTTAGTAATGGCCATTTTATTTCTGGCATGGATATTCAGTGGCTGACCAATCACAAACAGGCCAGGCCATCTGACCAATCAAAGCAGATAAGATTCTTAAGAAGAAGGCATTAGAGAACACTTGATCCTTAAAATAGTAAAATCATGATAGATACACTGTTTGAAATGTAATTAGCTACACTCACCGGCCACTTTTTTAGGTACACCTTACTAGTACCGGGTTGGACTCCCTTTGCCTCCAGAACTGCCTTAATCATTTGTGGCAAGAGAGGATGATCTATATGGACATGATAGCATAACGCAGTTGCTGCAGATTTGTCGGCTGCACATTCATGATGCGAATCTCCCATTCCACCACATCCCAAAGGAGCTCTGTTGGATTGAGATCTGGTGACTGTGGAGGCCATTTAGGTCCAGTGAACTCATTGTCATGTTCAAGAAACCAGTCTGAAATGATTCAGGGTTTATGACATGGTGCGTTATCCTGCTGGAAGTAGCCATCACAAGATGGGTACACTGTGGCCATAAAGGGATGGACATTGCTAGCAACAATACTCGTGCAGGCTGTGGCATTGACATGATACTCAATTGGCACTAATGGGCCCAAAGTGTGCCAAGAAAATATCCTCCACATCATTACACCACCACCACCAGCCTGAACTATTGATACAAGGCAGGATGGATCCATGCTTTCATGTTGTTGACGCCAAATCTACCATCCGAATGTCATAGCAGAAATCGAGACTCATCAGAACAGGCAACGTTTTTTCACTTCTATTGTCCAATTTTGGTGAGCCTATGTGCATTATAACCTCAGTTTCCTGTTCTTAGCTGACAGGACTGGTATCCGGTGTGGACTTCTGCAGCTGTTACCCATCCGCCTCAAGGCTCTACTGCATACCTCGGCTGTAGCAAGTGGTTATTTGAGTTACTGTTGCCTTTCTATCAGCTAGACCCAGTCTGGCCATTCTCCTTTGACCTCAGGCATCAACAAGGCATTTGCGCCCACAATTCTGCCGTTCACTGGATATTTTCTCTTTTTCTGAACGTTCTCTCTAAAGAAGTTTCTGAAATACTCAGACCAGCCCATCTGACATCAACAACCTTGTCATGTTCAAAGTCCCTTAAATCACCTTTCTTTCTTTACTTTATTTTATTTCTATTCTTACCATTTTTATGTTTGTTTTTATTTCTCTTATAATTGTTTCTTTTATTCCTGTTTACGTAAAGCACTTTGAATTGCCACTGTGTATGAAATGTGCTATATAAATAAACTTGCCTTGCCTTGCCTTGCCTTTCCCATTCTGATGCTCAGTTTGAACTGCAGCAGATCGTCTTGAGCATGTCTACATGCCTGAATGCATTGAGTTGCTGTCATGTAATTGGCTGATTAGAAATTTGTGTTAACGAGCAGTTGGACAGGTGTACCTTATAAACTGGCCGGTGAGTGTATTTGTGTCTAGCACTGGTATAACTGCACAACCCTACACTGTAAAAACCTATATGTTAAAATAAATAAATAAATAAATACATACATTTTGAACATTGTGGCTAATCACTAAACGAACACAAATCTTATATATATATATATATATATATATATATATATATATATATATATATATATATATATATATATATATATATATATATATATATATGTAGAACTAGAACTACTGCTTCTATTCAATCAATTTAAGTTAACTTTACTATAATAACATTTTAAGTTTACGTAACTTGTTTGTATTGGGTACAATGATCTTTTTAAATGGCTGAATAAAATTGCCTAATTTCACTGAATTGATTTAAATGTCTTTGTTTACAATGTAGTCCCTTCCGTTAAATTATGTGAAGTTTGACCACAGACATTATTTAACACATACATCTGAGAGTTCTGAATTCTCCTTCAATATTGTTCTCTTCTGATTTCTCTCTGATCGTGAATCCTGTTTATATGTTGCTCTGCTTTGCCTTGAGGGAGAGAGAGATATATCGACTGTATAAAGAGAGTTGAGTATGTTTGTTGCTGTATTGTGTCTCTGTCCGTGGTTCTGAAACATTCACAGCCTTGACTATGAATCTCATGCCACACTGTTGACATAAATAAATGCGGTACAGTAAATGTCAATGAACTGGTGAAATGTTCTTTGTTTCGACTAAACCCTCTGTGTACATTAGCGCCTCAGGTTAAATGCATCTTAAGCTGTGTCAACACCATTGGTGGCGAGCTGTTGATAAGCTGTAATTGTGTTTATGGATAGCATGGACCAACGGATAGAGTGGTTTAAAAGCAGAAATGCAGAGCTCACATTTTTCCTTATTGTATTTTCATTTGTTTTAATCAAAATACAATAAAAAATCTACATTTTGGAGATACACACACACACACACACACACATACACACACACACACGCACGCACGCACGCACGCACGCACACACACACACACACACACACACACACACACACACACACACATATATGTATATATAGTGAGAATTATTAGCCCCCCTGTTTATTTTTTTCCCCCAATTTCTGTTTAACGCAGAGCAGATTTTTTCAACACATTTCTAAACATAATAGTTTCATTAACTCATCTCTAATAACTGATTTATTTTATCCTGCCATGATGACAGAAAATAATATTTGACTAGATATTTTTCAAGACACTTCTATACAGCTTAAAGTGACATTTAAAGACATTTAAACTAGGTTAATTAGGTTAACAAGGCAGGTTAGGGTAATTCGGGAAGTTATTGTATAACGATGGTTTGTTCTGTAGACTATCGAAAAAAATAGCTTAAAAGGGCTAATAATTTTGACCTGAAAATAGCTTTTAAGAAAATAAAAACTGATTTTATTATACCCGAAATAAAACAAATAAGATTTTCTCCAAAAGAAAAAAAAATTATTAGACATACTGTGAAAATTACCTTGCTCTGTTAAACTGATTTAAATTAGTTTTGCCATCTTATTGTGATTTTTATTTTATTTCACTATTTGTAACAATATTGAAGTTTATTATTGCCACATTTTCCTCACTAATATCTCAGTATCCACACTAATATCTCAATATCCACACTAATATCTCAAAATTCACACTAATATCTCAATTTTCTCACTAATATCTCAATATCCACACTAATATCTCAAAATCCACACTAATATCTCAATTTTCTCACTAATATCTCAATATCCACACTAATATCTCAATATCCTCACTAATATCTCAATATCCACACTAATATCTCAATTTTCTCACTAATATCTCAATATCCACACTAATATCTCAATATCCTCACTAATATCTCACTATCCTCACTAATATCTCAATATTCTCACTAATATCTCAATATCCACACTAATATCTCAAAATTCACACTAATATCTCAATTTTCTCACTAATATCTCAATATCCACACTAATATCTCAAAATCCACACTAATATCTCAATTTTCTCACTAATATCTCAATATCCACACTAATATCTCAATATCCTCACTAATATCTCAAAATTCACACTAATATCTCAATTTTCTCACTAATATCTCAATATCCACACTAATATCTCAAAATCCACACTAATATCTCAATTTTCTCACTAATATCTCAATATCCACACTAATATCTCAATATCCTCACTAATATCTCAATATCCACACTAATATCTCAATTTTCTCACTAATATCTCAATATCCACACTAATATCTCAATATCCTCACTAATATCTCACTATCCTCACTAATATCTCAATATTCTCACTAATATCTCAATATCCACACTAATATCTCAAATTCACACTAATATCTCAATTTTCTCACTAATATCTCAATATCCACACTAATATCTCAAAATCCACACTAATATCTCAATTTTCTCACTAATATCTCAATATCCACACTAATATCTCAATATCCTCACTAATATCTCAATATCCACACTAATATCTCAATTTTCTCACTAATATCTCAATATCCACACTAATATCTCAATATCCTCACTAATATCTCACTATCCTCACTAATATCTCAATATTCTCACTAATATCTCAATATCCACACTAATATCTCAATATTCTCACTAATATCTCAATATCCACACTAATATCTCAATATCCACACTAATATCTCAATATCCACACTAATATATCAATATCCACACTAATATCTCAATATCCTCACTAATATCTCAATATCCACACTAATATCTCAATAATCTCACTAATATCTCAATATCCACACTAATATATCAATATCCACACTAATATTTCAATATCCTCACTAATATCTCAATATCCACACTAATATGTCAATAATCTCACTAATATCTCAATATCCACACTAATATATCAATATCCACACTAATATCTCAATATCCACACTAATATCTCAATATCCACACTAATATCTCAATATCCACAATAATATCTCAATATCCTCACTAATATCTCAATATCCTCACTAATATCTCAATATCCCCACTAATATCTCAATATCCTCACTAATATCTCAATATCCACAATAATATCTCAATATCCTCACTAATATCTCAATATCCTCACTAATATCTCAATATCCTCACTAATATCTCAATATCCTCACTAATACTTCAATATCCTCACTAATATCTCAATATCCTTACTAATATCTCAATATTCTCACTAATATCTCAATATCCTCATTAATATTTCAATATCCTCACTAATATCTCAATATTCTCACTAATATCTCAATATCCACACTAATATCTCAATATCCACACTAATATCTCAAACTAAAGAGATGCTTATTGATTTTCGCCGTAACTCTGATTTTACTAATGCTACTGCTACTACTTCAATAAACTACTATTGACGGAACTGTTGTTTAGACAGTGAGGGAGTATATATACCTGAGCACCATCCTGGATGATAAACTGAACTTTGAGGCCAACACAAATTTTATTTGTAAAAAGGCGAATCAACAATTGTTTGACTTGAGGGAGTTAAAAGGATTTTAATGTGAATAGGCCTCTTCTTTGGACATTTTATACTTTTATTGAGTCTTCTCTAACTTTTGCAGTAATATGCTGGCATGGTAATTTGAGATTGACAAGTAAAAACAGACTTTCAAAAATTTGTTCATCTATCTAAAAGATTTTGGTATGAGTCATAAAGAGGGCTATGTCCATTTTAGCGGATGAGAACCACCCACTTAATTCAAAGTTTTGCCTTCTGCCATCAGGTAGAAGGTATACTTATTCTAGATGGGCAAGGTCCAACAGATATTTGCATTCATTTTTTCCTGTAGTTAAGTTACTCAAGTTTTAAGTTGTATGTTTTTTATTTTTATTATTTGTTTGTTTTTTATTTTTATTTTTTTTATATATTATGATTAATTGTATTGTTTACTGTAACTTCTATGTTGTTGTGTGTGACCTGTTGCTGTTAACTGTCGGCTATTGCTGTACACCTAATTGCCCTTCTGGGACAATAAAGACATTTATTCCAATTCCAATTTCAATTCCTATACTTTTCAATGTAAAGTGCATTTTTTTCTTTTTCTTTTTTTTAACTATTTATCATAATAAATATGCTCTTCAATTGGCTTATATTACAAATGATGGGGCTTTTATATATTTGAATATTAATTATTAACAGTATTTGAGACATTCTACCAGAAACGTATCTTATCTCACCCTAAAATAAAAACATAAATACAGTGAATAAGAAGTATTTCATGCCCAAAAATTCTAAAATAGACTGATGGTTGATTTCTGGGAGTTGTTCTGTAAAGGAATATGACTCATTTGGTTTTCAGATTTTTATTTTATTTTAATAATAAACACTGTTTTTCTCCTTGTCCTCAGCCCAATTTAACCTACAGCTTTAATAGTTTTGTTATGCTAAAATACTGTTATTTAGAACTTCAGAAACAGCAATTATAAGTTGTTATCATTCACATCAATTCATTAAAGACATTAAATCATAAATAAATTCTACAAATAAATAGCATTTTACAATTGTCCCCCATGTTTCTCTCAGTCCTGTCACATTTGCATTAAATTCAACATAACTTAAAATTTAAAATGACTTAGAGGCAGTGACATCAATTGATTTTTTTTTTTGAGGATGACAAGCATAACGGTCAGGCCCTCTCACACTTTTTTAAAATTATTAATATTATCTTTAATGGAAAGGATAGTACAGAGAACAGATAATTGACAATAAATAGTTGGGAGCAGAGAGAGGGCAAGGGTTGGCAAAAGACCTCAAACCAGGAATCAAACTCAGGTCGACGTGAGCACCATGGTGCTATATGTTTGTCAGTAAAAATGTATTTTTCCGGTAGAATGTCCCATTTAATAGTAAGTTGCAAATTTAAAAAAAAAGCCAATGTTCAATATTAAAATCTTATTTGGTTATGGCAAATCTTAATACTCGTGATATGTCTTTTTGTTAAAAGTTATTAATTTTTAGTAAAACATGGTCTTTCATCCCAGCTAAATATTTTGCAGACTACAAATAACAACTATTATTTTTAATATGCATGTTTATGCAGTGATTTACCTGAAAACCATCTGTCTCAAGAAAATACAAATAAAGTGACTTTGACAACCTGTCTGTCCAAGAAGAAGAAAATAAGTTCACTATTTACAGTGTAATTTTGTAGAAATACTGTTATTTGTATTCTAGAACACGCTAGAGTGTGTGTGTGTTTGATTATTTAGACATCAGCCTTTCTGTCTTGTTCCAGTTATACTTGAATTTGTTTTCACTTCCTCTTCTTATATTATTTGTGACTTATGACCATTTTCCCTCTTGTCTATAGTAAGCGTGACACAAAATTTCCTATAACAATAAATAATCCTACAATATTTTCCATCACACTCGTATTTGTAATAGTTTTCCTGCCACACCAAATTCATTTAATAATTTAGTTTTTTTTTCTCCCTAAGAAAAGCAAAACTGTCAAAGTTGTGGGACGGTTTTTAATGTGCTCAGTGTCCCTCTTTCTTTTTTTTTGTCTCTCTTCTCTTCTCTGTCACTCCCGAAAGACTGCTGTCACCCTCTATTCTGTCGTCCCTTTCCTTCTGCTGTACCTGCCGGAGCAGCTTTCATATCTCTGCAAATCCCCAAAGACTCTTTCTGTCTTCATCTCTCTCATTTTCTGTCTCACACTGTATTCCTGCACATGGACTTCAAAGCGAGAGGGCCAGGGCAAAGTTTGCTGAAGCATACACACTTTTTCTGATGATTCAGATCCTGTTTTTTTCAGTCTCATGCTAACATGTGATGTTTAGCTTTTATAATTATGCTTTTTTCAGTACTGTGTGAAAGTTGTTGATGTTTGATATTTCCATTTATGATACTGTATTCAGTGTTTAGGACCGTAGCCAGGGAGGGTTTGGGTGGTTCGAAATACCCTCCCCTCAATGACAAAGGTCCAGAATTTTGTCCATACATGAGCTCATTTGTCTCAATGAAAAACTCAATGAGTAGATATTGTAATCTCTTGTAACTAATTCTAACTGGTCAGGTCAAGGTGAGGTCAAAATCGTTTATTGACAGAGAAACAAAACATTACTTAGTGCACTTCTGAATGTGACATCTTGTTGACATTTGACTGTTCAAAATAAGAATAAATAGTAAAATATATTAAATTATTATACTAAAATGCATCCATTCATTCATTCATTCATTTTTCTTCAGCTTAGTCTCTATTTCAGAGGTCGCCACAAAGGAATGAACCACCAAATATTCCAGCATATGTTTTACACATGTTTTATGCCCTTCCAGCTGCAACCCAGTATTGGAAAACACACATACACACTTATTCTCACACACACACACACATCCACACTAACAATTAAGCTTATTCAATTCACCAGTACTGCATGTCTTTGGACTGTGGGGGAAACTGGAGCACCCGGAGGAAACCCACGCGGACACGAGGAGAAAATGCCAATTGGCCCAGCTGGGTATTGTGATCACCAGCAGTGTTGCTCTTGCAGGCTGCTGGACAACACTCACTTTCAACTGCACTACAAATCCCATCAAGCACTTCACTCACACACTTGGCCTAGATCCCCCATGATTGCAAACATACACAGCTGAAGCTGTTTAGAACTAATTACACAGATTATTTGTACACCTCTCAAACAGACTTTGCTGAGTCCTGTTTATCTGTTAGTGTAACATTTTTAATCGTTTTTTGTCTAGTCTATCCTGTATTTTGATCCCTCACCTTGTCTTCTGGTTGTTATTGATATTTTGCTGCTTGTACCGACCACATGCCTGTTCTTTGACCACGACTTTGGATTGCCCTGCATGTACCTGTTTGACCCTATTGACCATTGCCTAATGGTGGGCGACGCTTCATGAAACAATTTTTCGGATCATGCTTCGGTGCAGTGTTTCGAAACACTTGCACTTTGGGATCTTGACACGGGATTTCGAATCATCAGTTTAGCGTCAGCCATCCCTACCATTGCCTGCATGACTATTCTCATAATAAACCTGCATTTGGATCCTCAACTCCGTTGTCAGAGTCCATCACATTACACTGGGACTCAAATCAGTGACCTTTTTGCAGTGAGGCAACAGTGCTAACCACTTAGCCACCATGTTGCCCCTATACTAAAATGATTTTCCCAATCCTAAAATAGGTCAATCCTAAAATATAAGGTCAAAATACATTTTTAGGACATACAAGGTTTTTAGGACAATCAAAATTTTGTTTTTGAAAGATTTAAACGCAGTAAAGTTATGTTTTTTTAATCAGAGCGTTATGTGTTCATAAGAGAGGCAACGGAGGCATGAATATTCAGAGGCACAGAAATAAAAGTCATAGACACTGAAATGTGTGTGGTCAGTTTGACTATTATGGTCCTTCAAGATAGAAATACTCTTTTGTTTTGTCATTTTAATATAACAACAATGCTAGAATGAAATATAGATGATTTTGAGGGATGTAAACAAAAACAACGGTCCCAACGTAGTTCCTGTTTTATATTTTTAATTTCCATAGCTTCCGAGAATCCAAAAAGAGCCACATATTGGTTAAATTGCTTTTTATTACAGTTAATAAAAAGCAGGAAATGTTCATGGGCCAATGACATCACCACATTGAAATGGTCTATACACCTTTACAAAATGTCCGTGTGTTAAAGCTATATGGCTTTATTCTTAAGTTGTTAATTTACAAAATGAAAAATAAATTGAGTGCTATTTCAAGCTCCTTGGTATTTTTTTTGGAGTAGAAAAAAATGGTGGCAATTTATGTTGTTACTAATAGTGTAGTTCGACAATTTATATGGTTGGATCTGCATCTCTTAAAATGTATCTATATCTTTCATTCCATAATATTCATATTTTATTTCATTGTTATTTAGATTTTTTAGAAGAATTAAAGCACAGTTTTTAAAGAGTGTGCATGTCTGTGTGTTCTCTAATATCACAGCGGAACCCCGTAGTGATGTAAAAGAACCTACATACAGCAATAAATCAAAAATAACGAAGAACTAAAATAGTGAAGCAGTCCTTAGATGCCGTGTTTGTTATTTACAGAAATAATCTGACATTGTTTTTTGGTCTCAAACTTTTTAATTAGAAGAAGTTTTCACTTTACTATGCTTGTGTGGTGTCAGTAACTTCAGTTCTAACTGAAGCGAATAGAACAATGGATGTGTGATTTTAGTGATTGGGAAACATTCGATGACTAACTAGTTTCTCCAACTATGTATGACAGTATTCAATTCTGATCAAGAATATCCAGTAGGAACCAACTGGGGATTGGTAACAAACCTAGTTCATCTTGGGTGTGGCTGTTTTCCTGTGTTGTTTTGTCAAAAAATTGAGTATTAATGGCCAATTTCTATGTGAATTGTATCCAGTGTGGAGTTTCATTAGTAACAAAATAGTTATAGTATTTAAATTACTTTTTCAATGAAAAGGTAAAGTAAGGTAAAGGTACACTTACTTTTCAGTTTTAGGTAATTTAATTACTTATAATTTACCTCTATAAAATACTTTAAACAAATTCAACAATTCTGTATAAATCAATTAGAGAAGAGAATTATATATTTGTTTCATCTAAAAACAGTTTCTTTCATAAAGACAATTGATTTTTGGTAGAACTTTGGTTGAATTATTGCTTAAGAAACAATTGAGTAAGAAATTGACATCAATATATGGTACGTATAAAATTTGTAGTCATTAATTTAAAAAATTTTTTGCTTTTATACTTAATTTATTAATTAATTAAATTAATATGTAAGCAAATTATATAAAACGGTTGATCATGATCATTCATAAACAACAGCTATCTAATGAATCTTCATTTTGCAAACTTTCTGTGCAGTACAAAATCTAAACATTAGACTAACATCCACAGTGGAAACATATTTGTGTTATGGAAGCAGACGGACAAACAAGGCGAGTAAGTATAAATGATGTTTATTCTAACAGTTGAGCAGTAAATGATGATATATGAAATGTAAATGGAGTTCGGTGGAACTGATGATCCTTTGTGGCAGATGGGATGACAGACACTGAGGATGACCGAATGCACACACCAGAGGGCTTGCGGGGAAGACAGACTGACGATACACACAACGTTGACAGGACACCGGGAACACTGGACAGACTGGAGGGAAACAGAGTAATGGTAAGTACAAAATGCTGAGATCAAAGGGGAGTGATAACCAGGAGGTGTATCACTCAGAGTCCGCTTCGTAGGAACGAGACCGGACAATGAGTGAAGTGAGGTGTGTGCTTATATAGTGAATGGGAGTGATTGGGTGCAGCTGTGCGTGGTTAATACTCAGGTGAAGGTGCTCGGTGCGTGATGTTGGTGGAAGAGCCTGGCCAATCCGTGACATTACCCCCCTCCCCAGGGCCCGCTCCTGAGGGCCTGAACCTCCGACGTCGTGGTGGTCTACCTCGTCCTCGAGGTGCTGGAAATTCTGGGTGATTGGAGTGGAACTCTTCCATAAGTGCGGGATCTAATATATCGGATCTGGGGACCCATGACCTTTCTTCGGGACCGTATCCTTCCCAGTCAACGAGGTATTCAAGCTGACCACCACGACGCCGGGACCGTAGTATGTCCTTGACTTGGTAGATGGCCCCTTCTTCTAACATCAGTGGGGGAGGAGGTTCCTCTTCATGACCAGGCTCTGTGGAGGGAATCAGAGGATCGTGAAAGGGTTTTAGAAGGGACACGTGGAATGTGGGGTGGATTCTGTACTGTGGAGGTAACTGTAACTTATAAGTGACGGGGTTGACCTGTTCCAGGATGGTGAAGGGACCAACAAATCTGGGACTTAGTTTTCGGGAGGGCAGTCGCAAACGGATATCTCGAGTGGAAAGCCAGACCTTCTGCCCTGGAGTATAGATGGGACCTGGAATCCTCCTCTTATCGGATACCTCCTTTGTTCTGCGTACTGCCCTCTGAAGATGGTGATGAGCATCGTCCCAGACTCTCTCGCTCTCCCGGAACCAGTAATCCACTGCGGGGACATCAGATGGTGCGCCATCCCATGGAAAGAGTGGAGGTTGGAACCCTAGGATACATTGGAATGGCGTAAGTCCGGTGGTAGGTTGCCGCAGGGAATTCTGGGCGTATTCCGCCCAGCCCAGAAACTGGCTCCAGGAGTTTTGGTGACCGTGACAGAAGGTCCTGAGGAACCGCCCCACTTCCTGAATTTTCCTCTCTGTCTGGCCGTTGGTTTGAGGGTGATAGCCAGACGAGAGGCTTACGGTCACACCTAGGAGTCTGAAGAATGCTTTCCATAGTCTGGAGATAAATTGGGGTCCTCGGTCCGAGACTATATCTTCTGGTAACCCAAAATTTCGAAAGACGTGGTTGAACAGGTTTTCGGCGGTCTCTAGGGCTGTGGGTAGACCTTTCAAAGGAATCAATCGACAGAATTTTGAGAATCGATCTACGATGACTAGAATGCAGGTGTTACCTTCAGACAATGGGAGGTCTGTCATGAAGTCAACTCCTAGGTGTGACCAGGGGCGGTTTGGGATGGGCAAGGGATGGAGTTTACCAGCAGGTAGATGTCGGGGACTCTTTGACATAGCGCATTCTCTGCAGCCTTGGACGAATCTCCTCACATCCCTCGCCATGTTCGGCCACCAAAAGCGTTGGGATAGCAGCGAGAGGGTGTTGTTGGCCCCAGGATGCCCTGTGCCCAGAGATGTATGGCTGGAATGAATGAGATCTACCCGTTGATTTTCAGGGATGAAGCGTCGATTGGGGGGACAGCCCGGCGGAGTTCTGGATTCTGGAGTGGCAACTACTGTTGGAGCGGACCATTGGATGGGACAGATAGTGATCTGATCGGGAAGGATCTTGGCCGGTGTCTCAATGGTTTCATGCTGGTCGTGAATTCTAGAAAGTGCGTCTGCTCGGATATTTTTTGATCCTGGTCGATATGATATAGAGAACTGGAATCTGGAGAAGAACAATGACCAACGGGCCTGACGAGGACAGAGTCTTTTAGCATCTTTTAAGTACTGTAGGTTTTTATGATCTGTGATTACCTGGAACGAATGTTTGGCCCCCTCCAACCAGTGTCGCCACTCCTCCAGGGCGAGCTTGATGGCAAGAAGTTCTCGATTTCCGATGTCATAGTTCCTTTCCGCCGGGCTGAGCTTCCGGGAGAAATAGGCACACGGATGGAGTAATGAGGGAGTACCGTGGTACTGGGATAGGATGGCTCCCACTCCGGTGGTCGATGCATCTACTTCGACCACAAAAGGCAAGTCAGGATCAGGATGAGTCAGGAGTGGAGCTTGAGTGAAGGAGTCTTTGAGGTTTTGGAAGGCTGCGGCGGCTTCGGGGGGCCAGGGTAGTGTTTTGGGTTTGTTTTTTAACAGAGTGGTGAGCGGAGCGGTGATGAGACTGTAATTATGGATGAAACGTCGATAGAAATTGGCAAATCCTAGGAAACGTTGGAGTTCCTTTATGGTTTTGGGTTCTGGCCAGGAGATGACAGAGGTAACCTTCCCCTCGTCCATACGAACCCCTCTCTGATCTATGATGTACCCCAAGAACTGAACAGATGGTAAGTGGAAGGAGCATTTTTCAGCCTTGAGATACAAATGATGTCTCCTGAGGGTTTTCAGGACCTCCGCAACGTGGTGGCGATGTTCGGCCTCACTCCGGGAGTAAATCAGGATATCATCGATGTAGACTATGACGAAGAGATGGAGGAACTCCCGGAGGACTTCGTGGATGAAATTTTGGAATACGGAGGGGGCGTTAACCAGACCATAGGGCATGACTAGATACTCGTAGTGTCCAGTAGGGGTCACAAACCCAGTCTTCCACTCGTCCCCCTCACGTATTCTCACCAGGTTGTAGGCGCTGCGGAGGTCCAACTTGGTGAAAATTTTGGCGGATCTGAGCTGTTCCAGGGCCGCCGGGACGAGAGGAAGGGGATAGCGGAATTTGACGGTACCTTGGTTTAGGATTCGGTAGTCGATACATGGCCGCAGCCCTCCATCCTTCTTAGCTACAAAGAAGAAACTTGAGGCAGCGGGTGACGTGGAAGGGCGGATATACCCCTGACTCAGAGCCTCCTGAATGTACTCCTCCATGGCCTTTGTTTCCGGAAGGGACAACGGGTAGATCCTACCTCTGGGCATAGGAGCATCTGGAAGCAGGTCAATGGCGCAGTCCCATGGCCGATGTGGAGGTAGCTGGGAAGCTCTCTTGGGGCAAAATACGTCCTCGTATGAGGAGTAGATCTTCGGGATCTGAATGGATCGTTTCTCGACTGGACTTTCGACAGACGTGACGTAGACAGTAAGGGGTCTTTGAATTTGTAAGGGTAGATCGGGAAAACAGCTGGATCTGCATTCTTCACCCCATCTCCTTATTTCTCCTGTGCCCCAAGAGAGGATGGGATCGTGCTTCACCAGCCACGGGCGCCCTAAGATGATGTCCATCGATGCACCCTCCAGAACCAGAAATTGAATCTCCTCTTTGTGGAGCAGTCCTACTTGGAGATTGACGGATTCACATTTTCGATGGATACGTGCCTGAGAATGGATATCGTTGGTTATGGGTTGAATCTGGTAGACGTGCGTCGAGGCTTCGGTGTTAAGCTGGAGTCGGCGACAGAGGGCGTGCGAGATGAAATTTCCAGCTGACCCGGAGTCGATGAGGGCCGTGACTGAAACTGAGACAGAAGGGGTAGTTAACTGGACATTAGTGGTGAGAGGATGCATCTTTTCAATGGGAGAACTGAACAAACTCACCACAGAGCGTGCTGGACGAATGGGACAGTCCAGCCTGACATGTCCTTCGGCACCACAGTACATGCACAGACCCCGGGTCAGCCTCCTCTGTCGCTCAGTGATCGTAAGTCTACCAGATTCTTTGATCATTGGTTCTGGTTCTGGAGGGACGGCTGGCTCTGGCGAACGGAGGAGTGCTTGGGATACTGGTGGTGTATCATGCTGGTAGACCCTCAGACGATCGGAACAGCGCAGAGAGTGTTGGATGAACTTCTCCAACCCCATCGTGTCGTCTAGGGCGGCCAACTGTAACCGGAGGCTGGGCTCTAGTCCGAGCCGGTAGGTTGTGAGGAGGGATCGCTCATTCCATCCGCTCGCAGCAGCCAGAGTTCGGAATCTGAGAGCATACTCCTGAGTGGACATGGCTCCCTGTTTGAGATGGTATAACTTTTCTCCGGCTGCTACTTCAGCATCCGCGCGACCAAAAACCTCCTTGAAATACTGGGTGAATGACTGAATGGAATTTGTTACCGGCCCAGACTGTTGCCAGATGGTTTCAGCCCACCGAAGAGCCGATCCAGAGAGAAGGGAAATGATGAAAGCAATTTTGGACCGATCTGTAGGGTATAACTCGGGTTGCATAGTGAATACCAGAGAACATTGTAAGAGAAATCCATTGCACTCCTCCGCCCCGCCAGAGTAGGGCGCTGGTCGAGCCATGGGACTGGATGAGTGGGTGGACGGTGAAGAAGTGCTCGGTGCTGGTGGTGCTTCGGGAAGTGGAGCAGATGGTAGTAACACTCTCTTCAAAGCATCCACCAACTCCTGAAGGGGATCGTGAGTGCTCATGCTGTTGATAGTTGTGGTCCGGTCTTCTGTTATGGAAGCAGACGGACAAACAAGGCGAGTAAGTATAAATGATGTTTATTCTAACAGTTGAGCAGTAAATGATGATATATGAAATGTAAATGGAGTTCGGTGGAACTGATGATCCTTTGTGGCAGATGGGATGACAGACACTGAGGATGACCGAATGCACACACCAGAGGGCTTGCGGGGAAGACAGACTGACGATACACACAACGTTGACAGGACACCGGGAACACTGGACAGACTGGAGGGAAACAGAGTAATGGTAAGTACAAAATGCTGAGATCAAAGGGGAGTGATAACCAGGAGGTGTATCACTCAGAGTCCGCTTCGTAGGAACGAGACCGGACAATGAGTGAAGTGAGGTGTGTGCTTATATAGTGAATGGGAGTGATTGGGTGCAGCTGTGCGTGGTTAATACTCAGGTGAAGGTGCTCGGTGCGTGATGTTGGTGGAAGAGCCTGGCCAATCCGTGACAATTTGTCTGACATAAAATATGATTATTCTGACTTGAGCTATACTGAATCAACCAACTCAGATCTTTTTTTATTCCATGTTGACTTTAAAGTCCCAGTATGTCCTTCGAAAAAAGTAGGAGTTTAATCCCGGCATCCTGGCCAAATCTGCCCACTGGTCTCTGTCCATCATGGCCTCCTAACCCTCCCCATATCATAATTGGCTTAATCACTCTGTCTCCTCTCCACCAATCAGCTGGTGTGCGGTCTGGCGCAAAATGGCTGCCGTCACGTCATCCAGGTGAAAGCTGCACACTGGTGGTGGATGAGGAGATTCCCCCTAAGTGTAAAGCACTTTGAGTGCCCAGAGCAGCGCTATATAAATGTAAGGAATTATTATTATTATTTCAACCGCAATACCTGCTCATTAGAACTTTTACAAGCTAATTTTAGAGCTCAAAAGCAAAATTATGTGTTGTGCATTTATAAATCAAAGAGCTCTGGTTTGACTCATTGTGAGTTCACACCAAAGTAGTAAAAGTTTGCTCTGGCCGCCCTGGCAACAATGCTGTCTGCTTTTACTGCTCCGTCAGCGAGAGCATTAAAAATTCGCTAAGTTGATCTCATATTTAAAGGGGCCATTGCAGCATATCAACAAATGAGTTGCACTCCTGCATAAAAACATGCTTTTTAACAAATTCAATTAACGATGGAAGATCAAGTTGTTGCATGTGGTATGGCTTTGCTCCACTTATCCAATATGTGTCCATATATCTAAAATATTCTGAAGCAGCAATACTTTTTGTACTGTTGTTATACAGTAGTTACCATGAGATTTCCACTTTTTTCAAAGAATTATATATATATATATATATATATATATATATATATATATATATATATATATATATATATATATATATAAATATATATACAACAGTTCTGTCGGGTTCTCAAATCTGATTGACTGAAAGACTTGCAATAATCTGCAATATCAGAACTCGTCTTCTCACCCTTCTGTATTACTCCGCCCACATAGAGTGACAGCAGATCAATAAACTCATTACAGTTTGACAAATAATGCAACTATTGGACAACATAATGTTCTTTTGAGGCTTTTTTAGGCCGGAATGTAGTTGTTTAGATTGCAACTATGCAGTTTATTTATAAGGATAGTGTCTATTTTAAATATTTAGAATTTCGGAGATACAGTGCGTCGGCATCCATCAGCCTGTCAAAAAAGAAGCATGGTGTGCTTTTTATGTGTCTAGGCAACAGCTGAATCAGCTGTTGCTGTTGATATTAATACAATTTTTAAATTTAATAATATTATGAAATACTGCAGGCACCTCAATAAAAAAACCCGCGACTGATGTAACGTGCCTTTTCTGCTCAGAGTTGACTTTTTTCGACTGTCAGCGCATGGCATGCAATGACAAAAATGCTAGGAGCAGCACAGCGGTAAAACTCAATTGTGTATATATATATATGCCCATTCACTTGCGACAAACTTTTTTTTAAATTTAAGTCCCTGTAAGAAAACATCGTAAATAATAGCAAATCCTCCGACCGCAATAATCGAACCCTTAGAAACAACTGTGGTCGGAACCAAAGTTTGCAGGGCTGTATTCTCTGGAATCCTCTCAAGCGGTGGACTTCTACATTCCGGTTGCTTGCCGCCGAACCACATCATAGCTCATTACAATAAACTTGACTTGATTTCAACTCTCCTCAATGGTGTTTCTCACCGTTTATCGCCACCAGCTCCCATTGGAAATAAATGACTTCCGGCTGCTGTTACGCTCTTTCTGCTTTTGGTGTGAACGCACAGTCAGATTTAAAGAGTTTAATTTCTGTTGTGTATTAAAGTATATATGGCATTTTAGTAGTATTAAGTTAAGCAAGTAAATTCCTAAAAGAATTACTTTTCAAAGTAACAATGAATTTGAAAAGCAATTTAAGCACAATTTTAATGATGTAAATAGTAATTAATTACTTTTTTGAAGCTGCTTACTAAACACTGTTTATATCTATGTGGAATAACCCACCACAGACCATAACACATTTTTTATTTTAACATGCCCCCCAAATATCTATTCAACTCCTCATCTGCAGAACATCAGCCTCATTGTAATCAAAAGTAACTACGCTTTGCAAGACAACAAAAGATCAGTCAAGTGTTCATTTACAATCCGAAATGGCTGATTCTTCTCCGGGCCTCTGATTGTGACTTTCTGATTGTGTTGGTCCTCAGAACAGCTCGGCATTTGTTTTGACAGTCTGCTTTTTTGAAACTTTGAGGACGTGTGTATCTCGGGACCAGTGAAACGAGCAGTGTCAGTGTTGCTCAAATGAAAAGTGTTTTCTCCGTTTTCATTTGCCATTCAGGGCACCTTTGTTTTGTCAGGAAAATTGGGTTGTTGATTCACTTCTGGGATGTTTCTTTTCATACTCTGCGTCTGACTCTCTCTTGCTGCTCAAGAAGAGGATGATAATTTGTTTGAAAGACGCTCTCAAGAGAGATAGAGTAGTCATAATGAAACAGGATTTGGGGTGCTGTTTTTCATTTCACTCTTTCTGTAAATGCGTAATCAGGAAAATTGTATTCACTCAGAATGGTGAAGCGTCTGCTCTTTCTGTGTCTCTATTTCCTCTTAGTAGCATGACTAAAGCCTATCTGTGGATTAAAAAAAAAAGTCAAGTGATCATGTTATCATGTTATCATGATCTTGATGCATGTTTGCTTTTATTTGTGTACCTGTAAGTAGAAGTTATATTAAAAATTCAATCTGTTCTAGTGAATTATTTTGTTCAGATGGTCCTCTGAACAAACTTACTTATTAAATGAATCAGGCTTTCCAACTGTTCACTCTCTTTTATGTCTGATTCATTTAACTCTGTAAACCTTCTCATTTAGATGTGGCTTAGAAAGTCTGATTCACATGAGTGAGTCAATTTGTTAATATCTCTATCTATCTATCTATCTATCTATCTATCTATCTATCTATCTATCTATCTATCTATCTATCTATCTATCTATCTATCTATCTATCTATCTATCTATCTATCTATCTATTTATTTATCTTTTTTATCTTGTTTTGTTATTCTAGATATCACTGAAATCATTTGAAAGTCTTTTAATTATGTATTTATTTAGCTTTTTATTTTTTTTTATTAATCCAGATATCACTGGTTATTGATTTTATTTTATTTATTTTTATTAATTTATATATCACTGGGAATTATTTTATTTTATTTTATTTTATTTTATTTTATTTTATTTTATTTTATTTTATTTTATTTTAATAATATTTTTTTTTAATGCAGATATCACTGGGAATTATTTTATCACTGGGAATCTGTGTATTAATGGAAAGTATTTTATTAAAATTTTTGGTTGTTTGTTTGTTGCTTAGTTTTTATTTTATTATTTTTTTGTTTATTTGTTTGTTTGTTTGTTTGTTTTTAATTGGGCAATCCATACAATCCTCCACCTTATGTTGAAAAGTCTGATTATTCAATGAGTTGGTTCATTCATACAGTCATCCTTCCAATATTAAAACATCTTAGAGATTTATAGCAAATCCATTGGTTCATTTGTAGAATTCATTCTGATGAATCTAATGATTCAGATTTACAGTAGCATTGTAAAGTCTGATTCTTTTTAGTGAATCTATAGATTCAGATGTGGCATTGGCAATTCAGATTTAGTAAATGAGTTCATTCAGGCATCCATATTGTCTGTGTGTTGAAAAATCAGATTCATTTAGTGAGTCAATGTGTTTAGTTAGTCAATGTGTTTAGAATTGTAAAGCCAGATTTTTTTGTAATAAATAAGTTACTTCTGAATTAGGAGACAATTCATTCAAATAGTCCTTCTCATGTGTGGAATTTAAATGCACGATTCATTCTAGTGAATTTGTTCAGTCGAACGACCTTGGTCTTTTTGAGCTGTAGAAAAATCTGATTAATTTTAGTGAGTCAGTTCATTCTGACGATCTTCTTATGCGTTTCATTTTCATCTAAGCAAATTGCTTCTAATGAATTGGTTCATTGATTTTATTCAGACAATCCACAGTTTGACAATGTAAAAATCCAGTCATTTTATTTTGAATACATAATTCAGTTCAGACCATATGCATATTTTGCCATATTTAAAAAAAAATATTCATGAAATAAATGTTTTGTATAAACAAACAGCAGGGAAAATAAGTATTGAACATTAAAAACGTATTGAACGTCATGTTTTTTTTTCTTCTTCTTCCAGGGATTATTATTATTAAATGAGGTGCTGACATGGAATTGTACCAGATTTTGGTATAAAAAAAAAACTGTACAAATATATTAAAAAAAAAAAAGTTCTGAAAAGTACTGAACTACTGAATGTATTTAATACTTTATATAAAGGCTTTTTTTTTGGTGATGGCAGCTTAAATACGCCTCTCATATGGAGAATGAAGTCACATGTATTACTCAAGTGTAAGTTATTCACAAACCTCAACACAGTGTAAAGATCTTGATGGTTCTGTGTGTCTCGTCAATCAAATCTTATCTTCAATTTGTATTTTATATTGGATTCAAGTCAGATGATTGGCTGGGCCATTCCACAGCTTGGTTTTCTTTCTCTGAAAGCATTTGAGGGTTTCCTTTGCTGTGTTTTGGATCATTGTCTTGCTAAAACATCCACCCTGGTTTCATCTTCATCATCCTGATAATGTAGATGTTGGACTGAAGCAGCTAATATTAATTTACAATGATGAAAAGCAGAGGGTTGCTGAATAACTTCTGAGAGATTTCAGCTGCTGTCTGGGCTTTCAATGCCTTTCTACACCTCCCTTTCTTCATTTGTTCAATACTTTCTCCCTGCGTCATTTCATTTCATCACACATAACTTCATTTGTAAACTAACTAGATTTGTTTTCTTTGCATATATGAATTTTTTTGATTGTAACCAACATCTCGGGAAAATTTCAAGCCAATGGCGCCTTTAGAAATATGTTTTTTGGGAAAAATGGTGACCTGTTCAATACTTATTTTCCCCACTGTATGATGCTTTACCTAAAATATATAGCATATTGTCTGAACTGAAGTATGTCATGGATTGGTCAGGCTCTCACGACCCCCACTCACGAAGATCACCATCACCTGACTTCTAATGAGCACACAGCTGCATCACATTCACGAGCACCAGATAAAAGCACAGCACTCCAGTCGCTCATTGTCCGGGCTCGTCTCGACGAAAGCGGACAACTGAGCGACCACTCAGCGTAGTCATCCTCAGCTAAACAAACGATTTACTTACCTGTTCTCTTTGTATTCCTCCTAGTCTTCCTGGTCCTCCCGAATCGTCCTGTCTTCCAGTCCTTCCAAGTCTGTGTCATCCTCTGTCAGCTGTATCTGGTGTGTGCTGTCCATCCTCGTGTATTCCTGTTACCCAGCCACGGAGGAAAAGACCCCAACATCATTCCTGATCCTCCTGGCTATCCTTCATGTGCTCCTTGTTGTCATTTAATAAACACCCTAACGTTTCCTTACCTCTGTCTCCTGTCCGCTTCATAACAGAAGCCCGGACCTTTAACGACGACAACATGAGCACCCCCGATCACCTTCAAGAGCTGGTGGACCAGTTGAAGCGGATTCTACAGCCACCAGCTCCACTTTCCAACGCACCACCAGCACCGAGCACTTCCGCCTCCACAGTTTCTTCTTCGGCCCTTCCTTCCAGTCCCATGGCCCGACCAGCGCCCTACTCAGGCGGAGCGGGGGAGTGCAATGGTTTTCTGTTACAATGTTCCCTCATATTCGAAATGCAACCTTCTCTATATCCCACAGATAAGTCGAAGATCGCCTACATCGTATCTCTACTCTCTGGACCTGCACTTAAATGGGCTGAGACGATCTGGAACCAAGCCGGGCCGGTCATGAATTCCATCACTACCTTCACGGAGTATTTCAAAGAGGTGTTTGGACGTTCTGATGGGGAAGTAGCCGCTGGAGAGCAGCTGTATCATCTAAAGCAAGGTACTCTATCTACACAGGAATATGCTCTCCGGTTTCGCACTCTAGCAGCTGCAAGTGGATGGAATGAGAGATCGTTGTTGACCACGTACCGGCTCGGCTTGGAACCCACGCTCCGAATCCAACTGGCCACATTAGATGATACAATGGGTCTGGAGAGATTCATCCAACATTCTCTCCGATGTTCCGATCGTCTCCGTTCCTATCAACAGGACACCATCACCCCCTCGTCTGCACTCCTCCAATCGCCTGAGTCAACAGCCTCTCCAGAACCAGAACCCATGATAATAGAGTCTGGAAGACTGACATCAGCGGAACGACAGAGGAGGCTGACCCGGGGTCTGTGTCTATACTGCGGTGTCAGTGGACACACCCGTATGGAGTGTCCCCTTCGTCCCATTCGGACTTCAGTGAGTGTATTCAGTACGAATATTGAACAATGTAAACCACTTACTACCACCGTACAAATAACTACTGCCTCTATTTCTCTCCTTGTCACAGCCCTCATCGACTCCGGGTCAGCAGGGAACTTCATCTCCCAATCCCTCTGTCGTCAACTCCACCTCCGTACTGAGGCGTCCTCGCATATATACCAGATACAACCGATAACCCAGTGCACTCGATCTTCGAACCGTATCCATCGACAATGCGAAGACATCCTTCTTCAAGTGGGGTTGTTACATCAAGAGAGGATTCAATTTCTGGTTCTGGAGGGTGCAAATATGGACATCATTCTAGGGCGCCCGTGGCTGGTGAAGCACGATCCCATCATCTCTTGGGGCACAGGAGAGATAAAGAAATGGGGATCTGGATGTACACCTGCCTGTTTTCCAAATCTCCCTCTTCAAGGTCGGAACCCCATTTCTTTGTTTGCAACATCGGTCGAGAGCCCTCCTGAGAAGCAGTCTATCCACATTCCTAAGGAGTACAGCTCCTTTTCATGATGTCTTCTGCCCCAAGAGAGCTTCCCAGCTACCGCCGCATCGGCCATGGGACTGCGCGATCGACCTAGTTCCAGATGCCCAGTTGCCAAGAGGTAGGATCTACCCGCTCTCGCTTCCAGAGAATCAGGCAATGGAAGATTACATAAGGGAGGCTCTGAGTCAGGGGTACATACGTCACTCAAAATCACCAGCCGCCTCAAGCTTCTTCTTTGTGGCCAAGAAGGACGGAGGGCTGCGTCCATGCATCGACTACAGGGTCCTAAATAACGGTACAGTAAAATACCGATATCCCCTTCCTCTGGTACCAGCCGCTTTGGAACAGCTCCGAGAAGCTAAAGTCTTCACTAAATTGGACCTCCGCAGCGCGTATAATCTGATAAGAATACGTGAGGGGGACCAATGGAAGACAGCATTCGTGACCCCTACTGGCCACTATGAATATGAGGTCATGCCTTACGGTCTGGTCAAACGCCCCCTCCGTATTCCAAAACTTCATTCATGAAGTCCTCCGGGAGTTTCTTCACCACTGTGTAATAGTGTACATAGATGACATCCTCATTTACTCCCGGAGTGAGGCCGAACATCGCCAACACGTTGCGGAGGTCCTACACACATTGAGAGAACATCACCTCTACCTCAAAGCGGAGAAATGCTCATTCCACCAGAAGTCGATTCATTTCTTGGGATACATCATTGACCAAACCGGTATACGTATGGATGGGAAAGAAAATTGAGGCTGTTCTATCCTGGTCAGAACCCACTTCCATTAAGGAGCTCCAGAGGTTTCTTGGGTTTGCTAACTTTTATAGACGGTTTATCAAGGACTACAGCAGGATTACATCACCTCTCACTAATCTCCTCAAGGGTAAACCCAAAGGACTGGAGTGGACCAAAGAAGCAGCCGCAGCCTTCCGCCTTCTTAAGAAGGAGTTCACAAGGGCCCCACTCCTGACTCATCCTGACCCAAATCTTCCTTTCGTGGTGGAAGTGGACGCATCCACCACCGGCGTCGGGGCAGTATTATCTCAACATCATGATACCCCCGCCCCGACTGCATCCCTGTGCCTATTTCTCTCGGAAGTTGAGCCCGGCGGAGCAGAATTACAGCATAGGAGACAGGGAGCTTCTAGCAATCAAGCTAGCCTTGGAGGAGTGGCGTCACTGGTTGGAGGGAGCCAAACATCCGTTCCAGGTGATCACAGATCACAAAAACCTCCAATACATCAAAGAGGCCAAGAGACTATGTCCACGTCAAGCCAGATGGTCACTTTCTTCTCACGTTTTGATTTCTCCATTTCCTATCGTCCAGGACCCAAGAATCTAAGAGCAGACGCTCTATGCTCGTGTAAACGAGCATCACGATCATGAAGAACTCCCAACGAAGATTCTTCCCGAACACATCTCCATTTGTCCGATCACCTGGAACGCTCCTCCAGTCGTTGCCACTCCGGAAGCCCCTGCTCCGCCGGGATGCCCTCCTCATCGGCAGTTCATACCACCTGAACACCGGGTAGATCTGATCCACTCCTTACATACCTCGCTAGGCACTGGACATCCAGGGATCAACAATACTCTCTCGCTAGTATCCCAACGATTCTGGTGGCCAAACATGGCAAGGGATGTGAGGCAATATGTTCAGGGCTGTAAGGACTGTGCCCAATCCAAGAGCCCACGTCATCTACCCGCTGGAAAGCTCCATCCCTTGCCGATTCCGAACCGTCCCTGGTCACACCTAGGAGTGGACTTTATCACTGACCTCCCTTCGTCAGAAGGTAATACCTGTATTCTAGTCATAGTAGATAGATTCTCAAAGTTTGTCAAACTAATCCCTCTGAAAGGTCTTCCCACAGCCTTTGAAACTGCCGACAATATCTTTAATCAAGTCTTCAGGTCATTTGGTATTCCAGAAGATATTGTGTCGGACAGAGGTCCACAGTTCATCTCACGTCTATGGAAAGCCTTCTTCAAGCTCCTAGGTGTGGCCGTCAGCCTCTCTTCTGGATATCATCCCCAAACCAACGGGCAGACAGAGAGGAAGATTCAGGAGGGTGGGACGGTTCCTGAGGACCTTCTGCAGTGGTCACCAGAACTCCTGGAGCCAGTATTTGGGCTGGGCAGAATATGCCCAAAATTCACTGCGGCAACCCTCCACCGGACTCACGCCATTCCAGTGCGTCCTGGGCTTCCAACCACCGCTCTTTCCCTGGGATGGCGAACCATCTGATGTCCCCGCAGTGGATCACTGGTTCCGGGAGAGCGAGAGAGTCTGGGACGAGGCTCATCAACATCTGCAGAGGGCAGTCCGTCGAAGCAAGGTAACCGCCGATAGGAGAAGGTCTGAAGAACCCAGATACACACCCGGACAAAAGGTGTGGCTATCCACCCGGGACATACGCATGCGACTGCCCTCTCGCAAGTTAAGTCCCCGATTTGTTGGTCCCTTCACCATCGTGGAACAGGTTAAACCCCCGTCACCTACAAACTACAATTACCCTCTCACTACCGTATTCACCCTACATTCCACGTATCACTCCTGAAACCCTATCACGATCCTGTTCTTTCCCTCCACAGAGCCTGACCACGAAGAGGAACCCCCTCCTCCACTGCTCCTAGAAGAAGGAGCCGTCTACGCAGTGAAGGAGATCTTGCGTTCCCGATGTCGTGGTGGCCAGTTGGAGTACCTGGTGGACTGGGAAGGGTACGGCCCCGAAGAAAGGACATGGGTTCCCAGAGCTGATATTCTCGATCCTAGTCTCATGGTGGAGTTTCATGAGAGCCACCCTGAGTTCCCAGCGCCTAGAGGCAGAGGGAGACCACCACGGCGTCGGAGGTGTCGGCCCTCAGGAGCGGGCCCTGGGGAGGGGGGTACTGTCATGGATTGGTCAGGCTCTCACGACCCCCACTCACGAAGATCACCATCACCTGACTTCTAATGAGCACACAGCTGCATCACATTCACGAGCACCAGATAAAAGCACAGCACTCCAGTCGCTCATTGTCCGGGCTCGTCTCGACGAAAGCGGACAACTGAGCGACCACTCAGCGTAGTCATCCTCAGCTAAACAAACGATTTACTTACCTGTTCTCTTTGTATTCCTCCTAGTCTTCCTGGTCCTCCCGAATCGTCCTGTCTTCCAGTCCTTCCAAGTCTGTGTCATCCTCTGTCAGCTGTATCTGGTGTGTGCTGTCCATCCTCGTGTATTCCTGTTACCCAGCCACGGAGGAAAAGACCCCAACATCATTCCTGATCCTCCTGGCTATCCTTCATGTGCTCCTTGTTGTCATTTAATAAACACCCTAACGTTTCCTTACCTCTGTCTCCTGTCCGCTTCATAACAAAGTATGTGTGTGGTGGGGTTATTGTTTAGGGGTAATTTATTTCACAATTTTGATACATTCGGCTCAATTAGAATTGCTCATTTATTTACAACCCCTCACTGTTTTGATAAAAAAAAGATATGACTCTAATTAAATTGTAAATTACATCTTCAGATTGTTATATAAGATTTTTAATTTGAAAACAATTCGACTCCTCATCGTAGCTATATTTTTTTGTAGCCCATAATGAAGCTTTAATTTCCCGAGACTTGTAACTACTTTAAATAATGATTAGCTTGTTGCAAACTAAAATGAAGTCTAGCTTCACAACACTGCTACTGTATCTGGCCTCACGCTTGAAGAGTTCTGGAGCCACTCATGTATAGCTGAAGAAGAAGAAGAAAAAAAAACATTATAAAGAGTGTTGTTGTTCTTCGACTCCGTATGCAATTTGAGGCAAGGTGATCACCACCTCAGGCAGAAAATGAAGTTTCTGTTTCTTTGTTTCTCTCTCTCCGTCCGTCGCTCTCTCAGTAGTTCCTTCTTCTGTTGCTGTCAGCTGTAGTCTCTGTATGTGTCTACCTCCATCTGTTCCCTGTCTCTCCATATCACTTCCTTTCTTTTACCTCCTGCTTTACTTTTCCCCTCTGCTGGGTTTCTCTCGCGCTCCTTCTTTTAATGTGTTGCGGTGCGGTAATCGCTGAGAGCTGTGTCATTGCACTCAGCAGCTCTTTTATGATTCCTCTCACTTGCGCTTTTCCTTGTTCTTCGATCGGCTCGTGACAGTAAACTCTAAGTGACTTGACGTGGCTTCCAACCGGGATTTCTCTGGAGACTTGTTACATAAGGCAATCTGTTAAGGGCTGGGCAATTTATAAATATATATATTTAGAAAACTGATGACATGACATGATAAAAGGTATCTTTTCCATGTTAATCAGGCGCCACTGACATGTAACCACAGTCTTATCCCTCACCATACTGTAAAACATATTTTATTAGAATGTGTAAAATATATAGACTGACAAGGTTTTTTTTTTTTTTTAAACCGCACTTTGAGGGATGTTTTTAAAAATGTATGCCCTGAAAGGTTTTTTAAGTTATCAAAATCAGAATGAGCTTAACATATCAACACAAGAACACAGAGTGACATTTAAATTCTGAAGTAATATACACTCACCGGTCACTTTATTAGGTAGACCCCCTTTTGCATTCAGAACAGCCTTAATCATTTTTGGCATAGATTTTTTTACAAGGTACTGGAAATATTCCTCAGAGATTTTGATCCATATTGACATGATAGCATCACGCAGTTGCTGCAGATTTGTTGATTCCACCACATCCCAAAAATGCTCTATTATATGGAGATCTGTTGACTGTGGAGGCCATTTAAGTACAGTGAACTCATTGTCATGTTCAAGAAAACTGTCTGAGAGGATTCAGACTTTATGACATGGCACGATATCCTGCTGGAATTAGCCATCAGAAGATGTGTACACTGTGGTCATAAAGGGATAAACATGGTCAGCAACAATACTCATGTAGGCTGTGGCGATGCTTAAACGGTACTAATGAGCCCAAAGTGTGCCAAGAAAATATCCCCCACACCATTAGACTACCACCACCAGCCTGAACTGTTGATACAAGGGAGGATGGATCCATCCTTTCATGTTGTTCACACCAAATTCTGACCCTACCATCCAAAGGTCACAGCAGAAATCGAGACAACGTTTTTCCAATTTTTTATTGTCCAATTTTGGTGAGCCTGTGCGAATTGTAGCTTCAGTTTCCTGTTCTTAGCTGACAGGAGTGACACCCGCTGTGGTCTTCTGCTGCTGTAGCCCATCTGCCTTAAGGTTGGACGTGTTGTGCATTCAGAGATGCTCTTCTGCTCCTCTGTTGTAATGAGTGGTTATTTGAGTTATTTGAGTTTGAGAATTATGTGCTTAAACACCATATACCTTTGAGTGTTTCATTAAAAAAAATCACATTTTACACATAAATACAGCTCTAATTACATTTTTCAGGTACAACATTTTTGGCGAAGAAAAAAAAAATTGGTGATTCTTGACCTCTCTCAGCATCATGACATGCATTATTTAAAAAAACTATTTCACTGTCTGTTTCAGTTACATTATTGATCTCTCTCTCTCTCTCTCTCTCTCTCTCTCTCTCTCTCTCTCTCTCTCTCTCTTTTATTCAGTTTGGAGCCGGGCTGGCAGAGGGTTGTTCAGGTGGATCTGGAGGTGGATGGCGGTGGTAGTGCAGTAGGCAGCAGGTCATTTTCCTGGGCAGTGGAATACCCAGGCATCAGGCCTGGCATGGAGGAAACAGAGACGCACATCCACCTGGCACAGAAAGACCTTGTGGGCATCGTGCCATTGGCTATGGTAAGAACAATGTCATTTCAGTGGTCTCTCAGAAAGGCAATGGGTCTCTGCAGGAATTGCTGGGTTGGAAAGATAAAAAGAGGCAGGCAGTCATGCTTTTTAGACCACTTTGATATCATGTAAAATGAACCATCCTGGTTGTCAGTTTAGCATAATTTCATGTTTTAAAAAGTAATGGTCCAATAAAAATATTTAAGACCCAAGTTACCAGAATCAAACATGGTAAAATGCTATTCTGTTCTAAGTTGAACTAGATTTTAATAATATTTTAATAATAAAATAATAGAATATTATTTTTAATTTATAATTGTATTTTTATTAATTCGAAAAGTATTACTTGTCATGTAATGTAGTGATTACTAATGATTTTCTCAACCAAACAAGAGTTTCCTTTTTTTCTTAGAGTTAGGTTTATGGTTAAACACAAAATAAGTTATTTTGTAGAAAAAAAAAAATATAGAAACCTGTAACCATTGACTTCTATTGTAGTAAAAATATACTATACAAGTCAATGGTTACAGGTTTCAAACATTTTTCTATATAACATTTTTTTTTATTTTTAACAGAAGAAAAAAAAACTCAACCTGGTTTGCAATGAGTAAATGGTGAATAATTTATGACAGAATTATTAGTTTTGGGTAAACAGTCCCTTTAAGACAGGGGTACCCAAACTCAGTCCTGGAGGTCCAGTGTCCTGCATATTTTAAGACAGGTTTGCTGAAGGAAGTTGGAGCAAAACTATGCAGGACACCCGCCCTCCAGAACCGAGTTTGCGCACCCCTGTTTTAAGACAATAACATTAATAAAACTTCATTTGTTTAAGGTTTGGTTAATTGAAAAAAAAAAAAAAAGCTTGCTTAATTCAATCCAAAACTATTGAGTTTTAGGTTCCCATTCCCATTCGGACTGCAGATACATATGTATCCTTCAAACAACAATTAAAAACCCATCTCCTCCAAGAAATTTTCTGAGCACAAACAAGTTACTTTGAATAAATAGCACTTATGTATATTGCCTCTTCTTGTTGAATCGCTGAATACCTCCTCAATTGTCAGTCGCCAATTGGACAAAAGAATCTGCTAAACGATTGAATGTAAATGTTATTGTCACGGATTGGTCAGGCTCTCACGATCCCCACTCACGAAGATCACCATCACCTGACTTCTAATGAGCACACAGCTGCATCACATTCACGAGCACCAGATAAAAGCACAGCACTCCAGTCGCTCATTGTCCGGGCTCGTCTCGACGAAAGCGGACAACTGAGCGACCACTCAGCGTAGTCATCCTCAGCTAAAACAAACGCTTTACTTACCTGTTCTCTTTGTATTCCTCCTAGTCTTCCTGGTCCACCCGAATCGTCCTGTCTTCCAGTCCTTCCAAGTCTGTGTCATCCTCTGTCAGCTGTATCTGGTGTGTGCTGTCCATCCTCGTGTATTCCTGTTACCCAGCCACGGAGGAAAAGACCCCAACATCATTCCTGATCCTCCTGGCTATCCTTCATGTGCTCCTTGTTGTCATTTAATAAACACCCTAACGTTTCCTTACCTCTGTCTCCTGTCCGCTTCATAACAGAAGCCCGGACCAATAACGACGACAACATGAGCACCCCCGATCACTTTCAAGAGCTGGTGGACCAGTTGAAGCGGATTCTACAGCCACCAGCTCCACTTTCCAACGCACCACCAGCACCGAGCACTTCCGCCTCCACAGTTTCTTCTTCGGCCCTTCCTTCCAGTCCCATGGCCCGACCAGCGCCCTACTCAGGCGGAGCGGGGGAGTGCAATGGTTTTCTGTTACAATGTTCCCTCATATTCGAAATGCAACCTTCTCTATATCCCACAGATAAGTCAAAGATCGCCTACATCGTATCACTACTCTCTGGGCCTGCACTTAAATGGGCTGAGACGATCTGGAACCAAGCCGGGCCGGTCATGAATTCCATCACTACCTTCACGGAGTATTTCAAAGAGGTGTTTGGACGTTCTGATGGGGAAGTAGCCGCTGGAGAGCAGCTGTATCATCTAAAGCAAGGTACTCTATCTACACAGGAATATGCTCTCCGGTTTCGCACTCTAGCAGCTGCAAGTGGATGGAATGAGAGATCGTTGTTGACCACGTACCGGCTCGGCTTGGAACCCACTCTCCGAATCCAGCTGGCCACATTAGATGATACTATGGGTCTGGAGAGATTCATCCAACATTCTCTCCGATGTTCCGATCGTCTCCGTTCCTATCAACAGGACACCATCACCCCCTCGTCTGCACTCCTCCAATCGCCTGAGTCAACAGCCTCTCCAGAACCAGAACCCATGATAATAGAGTCTGGAAGACTGACATCAGCGGAACGACAGAGGAGGCTGACCCGGGGTCTGTGTCTATACTGCGGTGTCAGTGGACACACCCGTATGGAGTGTCCCCTTCGTCCCATTCGGACTTCAGTGAGTGTATTCAGTACGAATATTGAACAATGTAAACCACTTACTACCACCGTACAAATAACTACTGCCTCTATTTCTCTCCTTGTCACAGCCCTCATCGACTCCGGGTCAGCAGGGAACTTCATCTCCCAATCCCTCTGTCGTCAACTCCACCTACGTACTGAGGCGTCCTCGCATATATACCAGATACAACCGATAACCCAGTGCACTCGATCTTCGACCCGTATCCATCGACAATGCGAAGACATCCTTCTTCAAGTGGGGTTGTTACATCAAGAGAGGATTCAATTTCTGGTTCTGGAGGGTGCAAATATGGACATCATTCTAGGGCGCCCGTGGCTGGTGAAGCACGATCCCATCATCTCTTGGGGCACAGGAGAGATAAAGAAATGGGGATCTGGATGTACACCTACCTGTTTTCCAAATCTCCCTCTTCAAGGTCGGAACCCCATTTCTTTGTTTACAACATCGGTCGAGAGTCCTCCTGAGAAGCAGTCTATCCACATTCCTAAGGAGTACAGCTCCTTTCATGATGTCTTCTGCCCCAAGAGAGCTTCCCAGCTACCGCCGCATCGGCCATGGGACTGCGCGATCGACCTAGTTCCAGATGCCCAGTTGCCAAGAGGTAGGATCTACCCGCTCTCGCTTCCAGAGAATCAGGCAATGGAAGATTACATAAGGGAGGCTCTGAGTCAGGGGTACATACGTCACTCAAAATCACCAGCCGCCTCAAGCTTCTTCTTTGTGGCCAAGAAGGACGGAGGGCTGCGTCCATGCATCGACTACAGGGTCCTAAATAACGGTACAGTAAAATACCGATATCCCCTTCCTCTGGTACCAGCCGCTTTGGAACAGCTCCGAGAAGCTAAAATCTTCACTAAATTGGACCTCCGCAGCGCGTATAATCTGATAAGAATACGTGAGGGGGACCAATGGAAGACAGCATTCGTGACCCCTACTGGCCACTATGAATATGAGGTCATGCCTTACGGTCTGGTCAACGCCCCCTCCGTATTCCAAAACTTCATTCATGAAGTCCTCCGGGAGTTTCTTCACCACTTTGTAATAGTGTACATAGATGACATCCTCATTTACTCCCGGAGTGAGGCCGAACATCGCCAACACGTTGCGGAGGTCCTACACACATTGAGAGAACATCACCTCTACCTCAAAGCGGAGAAATGCTCATTCCACCAGAAGTCGATTCATTTCTTGGGATACATCATTGACCAAACCGGTATACGTATGGATGGGAAGAAAATTGAGGCTGTTCTATCCTGGTCAGAACCCACTTCCATTAAGGAGCTCCAGAGGTTTCTTGGGTTTGCTAACTTTTATAGACGGTTTATCAAGGACTACAGCAGGATTACATCACCTCTCACTAATCTCCTCAAGGGTAAACCCAAAGGACTGGAGTGGACCAAAGAAGCAGCCGCAGCCTTCCGCCTTCTTAAGAAGGAGTTCACAAGGGCCCCACTCCTGACTCATCCTGACCCAAATCTTCCTTTCGTGGTGGAAGTGGACGCATCCACCACCGGCGTCGGGGCAGTATATCCCAACATCATGATACACCGCCCCGACTGCATCCCTGTGCCTATTTCTCTCGGAAGTTGAGCCCGGCGGAGCAGAATTACAGCATAGGAGACAGGGAGCTTCTAGCAATCAAGCTAGCCTTGGAGGAGTGGCGTCACTGGTTGGAGGGAGCCAAACATCCGTTCCAGGTGATCACAGATCACAAAAACCTCCAATATATCAAGAGGCCAAGAGACTATGTCCACGTCAGCCAGATGGTCACTTTTCTTCTCACGTTTTGATTTCTCCATTTCCTATCGTCCAGGACCCAAGAATCTAAGAGCAGACGCTCTCTCTCGTTTACACGAGCATCACGATCATGAAGAACTCCCAACGAAGATTCTTCCCGAACACATCTCCATTTGTCCGATCACCTGGAACGCTCCCCAGTCGTTGCCACTCCGGAAGCCCCTGCTCCGCCGGGATGCCCTCCTCATCGGCAGTTCATACCACCTGAACACCGGGTAGATCTGATCCACTCCTTACATACCTCGCTAGGCACTGGACATCCAGGGATCAACAATACTCTCTCGCTAGTATCCCAACGATTCTGGTGGCCAAACATGGCAAGGGATGTGAGGGCAATATGTTCAGGGCTGTAAGGACTGTGCCCAATCCAAGAGCCCACGTCATCTACCCGCTGGAAAGCTCCATCCCTTGCCGATTCCGAACCGTCCCTGGTCACACCTAGGAGTGGACTTTATCACTGACCTCCCCTCGTCAGAAGGTAATACCTGTATTCTAGTCATCGTAGATAGATTCTCAAAGTTTGTCAAACTAATCCCTCTGAAAGGTCTTCCCACAGCCTTTGAAACAGCCGACAATATCTTTAATCAAGTCTTCAGGTCATTTGGTATTCCAGAAGATATTGTGTCGGACAGAGGTCCACAGTTCATCTCACGTCTATGGAAAGCCTTCTTCAAGCTCCTAGGTGTGGCCGTCAGCCTCTCTTCTGGATATCATCCCCAAACCAACGGGCAGACAGAGAGGAAGATTCAGGAGGTGGGACGGTTCCTGAGGACCTTCTGCAGTGGTCACCAGAGCTCCTGGAGCCAGTATTTGGGCTGGGCAGAATATGCCCAAAATTCACTGCGGCAACCCTCCACCGGACTCACGCCATTCCAGTGCGTCCTGGGCTTCCAACCACCGCTCTTTCCCTGGGATGGCGAACCATCTGATGTCCCCGCAGTGGATCACTGGTTCCGGGAGAGCGAGAGAGTCTGGGACGAGGCTCATCAACATCTGCAGAGGGCAGTCCGTCGAAGCAAGGTAACCGCCGATAGAAGAAGGTCTGAAGAACCCAGATACACACCCGGACAAAAGGTGTGGCTATCCACCCGGGACATACGCATGCGACTGCCCTCTCGCAAGTTAAGTCCCCGATTTGTTGGTCCCTTCACCATCGTGGAACAGGTTAACCCCGTCACCTACAAACTACAATTACCCTCTCACTACCGTATTCACCCTACATTCCACGTATCACTCCTGAAACCCTATCACGATCCTGTTCTTCCCTCCACAGAGCCTGACCACGAAGAGGAACCCCCTCCTCCACTGCTCCTAGAAGAAGGAGCCGTCTACGCAGTGAAGGAGATCTTGCGTTCCCGACGTCGTGGTGGCCAGTTGGAGTACCTGGTGGACTGGGAAGGGTACGGCCCCGAAGAAAGGACATGGGTTCCCAGAGCTGATATTCTCGATCCTAGTCTCATGGTGGAGTTCATGAGAGCCACCCTGAGTTCCCAGCGCCTAGAGGCAGAGGGAGACCACCACGGCGTCGGAGGTGTCGGCCCTCAGGAGCGGGCCCTGGGGAGGGGGGTACTGTCACGGATTGGTCAGGCTCTCACGATCCCCACTCACGAAGATCACCATCACCTGACTTCTAATGAGCACACAGCTGCATCACATTCACGAGCACCAGATAAAAGCACAGCACTCCAGTCGCTCATTGTCCGGGCTCGTCTCGACGAAAGCGGACAACTGAGCGACCACTCAGCGTAGTCATCCTCAGCTAAAACAAACGCTTTACTTACCTGTTCTCTTTGTATTCCTCCTAGTCTTCCTGGTCCACCCGAATCGTCCTGTCTTCCAGTCCTTCCAAGTCTGTGTCATCCTCTGTCAGCTGTATCTGGTGTGTGCTGTCCATCCTCGTGTATTCCTGTTACCCAGCCACGGAGGAAAAGACCCCAACATCATTCCTGATCCTCCTGGCTATCCTTCATGTGCTCCTTGTTGTCATTTAATAAACACCCTAACGTTTCCTTACCTCTGTCTCCTGTCCGCTTCATAACAGTTATGTGGTCTAATTGTTTGTCTTGGCTGAATAAAAGTTACACATTTGGTTTTAAATTTAAATGAACTATATTTAAGAACTGATGTAGATGAATTATTAAATAAAATCATATAAAAATATTAAATAGCATCTTTTTTTGTTTATCTTTAGCTACTGTATACCCACCACTTCCCACCGAGCAAAACAAAGTGTAACAATCATATTTTACAACCATCTTTTATAATCATTACTAATCAGAAGTAGAAAGAAAATGTGCTTCGTGATATGTTCTCTTATTATTTTTCTCTGATTTTCTGGTGTTATTGTATTGTAATGTTGTCTTTGTGCTAAAATCGATTTCTCTTAAACAGTCCGTTTTTAGTAAGCCATTTGGTCGTAATTCTAATAATTGCAGTTACTTGTGTGCATGTGCATACACTATCAATCATTCCCTCCTTCTTGCTAATTCATGCATAGTAATTATCCATCGTAAGGAAAAATCAATGTGAAAGTGTAGGCTCCAGCTGTGATTTACACAAACATCAACTGCTCCATTAATGAGAATGACAATACACCAATTATGTTGCGATATTAGATATGTCACTTACACTCTCAGTCTCACCTAAAGGTTTAGATTGATGTAATGTATTAAAATGTGTGTTTTGTCTAAATTCATCAGATACATTTCCATCTATCTTTACACTTCTTATATTTCTGAAATCATTGATGATTTTTTGTGTTTACAATGGATAATCTTTCAGTCACTGGTTTCTTTTTGAATTTTGGCAATTCTTCTGCACCATATATGCACACATGTTAAGGCTTCATATTTCATATAATTACTAATTAATTAAATATATAGTGTCTTTTAGATTATTTTAATTTCTTTTTCTGTTGCATTTCAGTTTTTATTTCCATAGATGAAAGTATTTTTTACTATCAGATAGAAAAATACTTTTAACAGCTATTTCCCTATATACAGTATATCCACCATCTTCCTGTCCTGTTATATACACATCAGGAAACACAGAATAACTGTAGTTTAGACCAAGCTATTAGATAAATTACATAAAATTTGACATTCGTAGTATTAGATGAGGGTTAAGTGTGCAAAATTTCTTTGACGTCGCCCTCATAGATTTCCCACACCATCAGAATGTCCAGTTTAGCATGATTGATCTATGCTGATGAGAGTTCCAGATACTGTATTTCCAATAGTGAATGCAACCAGTGCTTAACAGAGAGATCATGAGGGGGTTTCCGCTTCTGTACCAACATTTTCTTTGTAGCAGTTGAAGCAGCTAACCAAAATGTACAGACCTTTGCATTTAAGAGAAATTGAGAGTTATTATTCAATAATAACAATGCAGGATCTTTAGGGACACAACTTTTTGTAACTTTAAATAAAATGTCCAGCACAGAACGCCAAAGTTTTTGCACCTTCGCATATTTCCAAATCATAAAAGGTATCTGGACACTGTGGTTCAAAGAACTTACAATAAGGATGTGGAGATAAACCTGTACATGATTTTAATATCTCATAAAACCTTAAGAAAACTATGTTAGACTTTTAAGGTTGTACATATAAAGTTAAAATCTGGTTTATTGGTTGATTTTTCATCAACTGACAGAACTATTTTTACATAGTACTAAGTGGTCCTAGTGCAAAAATGAATATACCACAGTAAATATGTTAGATATGTTAGGAGAAAATATGCAATAAAGTTGTAATTAGGAGGAAAAATTAAGGAGGGCATACAAAATGTTACATTTGGTTGAATTGAAATACTGAAATAAGAATTCATGAGTAATGAATGTAAGTGTATGTATATATATATATATATATATATATATATATATATATATATATATATATATATATATATATATATATATATATATATATATATATATATATATATATAGCCACTTTATTAGGTACACCAGATCCATTCTGCCTTGTATCAACAGTTTAAGCTGCTGGTGGTGGTGTAATGGTGTGGGGGTATTTTCTTGGCACACTTTGGGCCCATTAGTACCAGTTGAGCAACAATTTTGTTAATGGCACAGCCTACCTACTTAGTATTGTTGCTTACCATGTCCATCCTTTTTTGACCACAATGTACCAATCTTCTGATATCTTCCTCCAGCAGGATAGTGCAAATCATATCAGATTGGTTTCTTGAACATGACAATGAGTTCACTGTACTCAAATGCCTCCACAGTTACCAGATCTCAATCCAATAGAGCACCTTTGGGATGGTTAAGTGAGATATTCGCATCTTGGATGTGCTGACAAATCTGCAGCAACTGCATAATGCTATCATGTCAATATGGACTAAAATCTCGGAGGAATATTCCCAGTACCTTGTAATCTATGCCATGATCTATATTCCCAGTAATATGCCATGAAGGATTAAGGCAGATCTGAATGCAAAAAAAGAGTCCAACCCAGCACCAATAAGGTGTACCTAATAAGGTGGCCTGTGAGTGTATATACACATATTAATAAATTGCGAGACACTGCTTGTACGACTTGGGACAAAACTCCTAAATAAAATATGTAATTTTATATAAAACTATTACAAAAAAGGCCTATAGACATCAAATATTCTATAAGGGTGGCTTGAGAATACATAAAATGTAATATACAGAATGTGTTTAATTAATGGTTCATTCAACACAAGAAGCCTCATCATATTTGCATTTGTGTGAGTTATTAGTAAAACACAAACCCTGTGACGGTGTGGTAATTAATCACCCTCCTGTGCCTCCTCATCTGAGACCCCGTTTGGCCGTTTAAGAGACTTTGAAAGTCTTCAGCAGCTGGGACTCGATGCTGCAGTGCTCGCTGTCACACTTCACCGTCCCATCGCTAATCATTTGGCATAGGGTTTTGGCTCTGCTAGACAATGTTCCCGTGCCACTTGCTGCTTGTTGGTTCACCTCGTAATTGTCTGGCGCGTGGCTGTGGTGTTTGTGGTCTAACGGGAGAGTTTTGGACGAGGACGGGGCTCTTGTTCCAGACTCTTTTGGGGAGAGTGCGCGCTTTGGCTATCGCTCCGCTCCAGACGAGGTCTCAAGTGGAGGAGCGCAGGGAGTCATGCGTGACCGGCCAGACGGATTTCACTCATTTTTTTTTTTTGTATTTGTGGAAGAGGAAAAGGGCTGCATTTTTTCATGTGCTATCATTGTAGTTTTATCTGTTATCAAATTAAATGTGTTATATTTTTTTATAGATATAATTACTTAAAATACATAGTTCTTAATAACCGTATTCATGTACATCAGTAATTGCTGATAAAAGCCTCCACGTTATTATTGCTAACAAGATTGCTCTCGGTGTAGGAACAATTTTGCATTCCATAATTTTGTGTACTAGACACGTGTCAGAATAGTTTTTTTGTAAATATAAAACAGTAATACATTAATGTGGTATACTTAGTATCATAAATAATGTGTATATCATCATTTTATTAAAGAAAACATAAGTAAGAACTTATTTTCATGGCCTACAAGGTTAAGACATTAGCTGATAAATAAAACTTTTTATTTATAAATATTAATTGCTGCTCTTAAATTCATTATGTAAATTTTATTAATATTATATAATAATAATAATAATAATAATAATAATAATAATAATAATAATAATAATAGGCAAGGCATGGCAAGTTTATATATATATATATAACTTGCCATGCCTTGCCTATTATTATTATTATTATTATTATTATTATTATTATTATTATTATTATTATTATTATTATTATTATTATTATTATATATAGCACATTTCATACACAGTGGCGATAAACAGAAATAAGAGAGACAAGTAAAAATAAAATCAAATAATAACATTGATTAAAAACGGATAAAAACAGATTAAAAAGTGTTAAAACAGCTTATAAAAGAATAAAAAGCAAAGAAAGACATAATAGTGTCATCTCTCTGGCGTAACACAGTGCTCATTCAGTAAAGGCACAGCTAAACAGATGTATTTTCAGTCTTGATTTGAACGTGCCTAATGTTGGAGCACATCTGAGTTAGGAGGCAGTTACAGTAATCCACCCTGCTGATGATAAAATCATGAACAAGGCCACACTGGAAACAAAGCATCTAATAATAATAATAATAATAATAATAATAATAATAATAATAATTATTATTATTATTATTATTATTATTATTATTATTATTATTATTATTATTATAATATATAATAATAATAATATTAATACTACTACTACTAATAATAATAATAATAATAATTATTATTATTATTATTATTATTATTATTATTATTATTATTATTATTATGACAGTTTTTCTCAATTGCTAAACCTCATCTTCAAGCCCTATTTACAAAACCACTGACTTCTCTTGCAAAATGAAACTTTTTCCTCAAAAGTTTTACCTGTCTTCAAAATCAAGCTCTGCTCTCAATTACCAAATAAAGTCATCAAAATGATATACACTATCAAGCAGTCAGTAAACAATACAACACAAAACCGAAGTTCTTACCACACCATTGTAGACTACAGCAGCACAAGTGCAGTGAAGACGGATTTTACTTGTTTTTATTCCAGTTTACTGCAACTTATACTGCTGTTAAACGTTATTGTACTGTATTTGAACTGTGTTTATACTTCATTGTATTGCCATTTTGCAATTGTACCTAATTTCACTGCAGTTATACTTCTATATACAGCTGTTGAACTGCAGTTATTTTTTGTAAGGGTAAGATCTGCACATTGTGTTTGACCATGTGAAATGGTTTAAGGTATTGACAACAGACTGCACAATTAGCAAAATGAGGTCAGGTAATTGAGAACTTTGTTCAGCCAATAGGTTTTAGTGTTTTAGCAGTTGAGAAACTTTATTATTATTATTATTATTATTATTATTATTATTATTATTATTATTATTATTATTATTATTATTATTATTATTCCTGTGGGTTTCCTCCGTGTGCGCCACTTTCTCCCACAGTCCAAAGACATGTGGTACAGGTGAATTGGGTATGCTAAAATTGACCATAGTGTATGAGTGTTTGTGTGTATGGGTGTTTCCCAGTGATGGGTTGTGGCTGGAAGGGCATCCCCTGTGTAAAACATATGCTGGATAAGTTGGTGGTTCATTCCGCTGTGGCAACCCCAGATTATTTAAAGGGACTAAGACAAAAACAAAATGGATGAATGAATGAATAATTATTATTGTTATTATTATTGAAAAAACATACATGTATGTCATAAATTGTGAAGGTAAAACTGTTAAATTGATCAACACATTGAAATATTTCCGGCAGACAAAACTGTCTTGATGGTGGAAAAGTGACATATGCAATTTACATCTGATTAAAATAACATCAAGAGTAAATGTGTCTAAATCGTGTGTAAATTAATACATTCTATTCAATTAGCTGTACCAAATTAGTGAGTTAATTAGTTAACAGCTCTAATTAGGGATGTGTTGACAGTGATATCAGTGAATCAATTTAAAATGTAATTTTTACCGAGCCAGTGTTTTCGCTCTGTGATGTTTTCTGTCGGAATAAAACATCAAAGCAATAAATATTGTTTTGATCATCAAGGACATACAGTATTTGTGATATGTGCCACATACAGTACATGCCTTAAATTCATACTAATTTTAGTGTTTTAAATACTAAATAAACCTGACTTTAGTGTTTAAAAGGTGTTGTAGCTGGATGATTTCCAGCCATTACCTCTGCCTTCCAGGCAAACATCTAATTAAATTGCACTCCACATCCTTTCATGGGTTTTCAATCCTTTGAAAAATGGTGTTCAATTGCTGCTCATTTCATGAATCAGCACATTAAAGAGGAAATCAGACAGCTGCATCACTGCTCAAACACTGCTGCTGTGCCATCTCAACACTATTGCAGATAACAATAGTCAACAATACTGAGCATTAGACCCATAGATATATGCTTTTTTACTATTTGATCATGATCTGTCTTTGTAACTTTTCTTAAATACCTGCAAACTTTCATAAACAGATTATACCCAAACATTACAATTTGCTGTTAATTACTACTGCACGGTGTCACCATATGACAACATGATACTTATGTTCATTTCCCTGCCAGTTTCTTTAAGACCAACATAAATTTATAATTTTTTTTTTTTTTGAAAAGAGAAGACCTTAGTGTAGCCAATCATGTGCTTTGGCTAAGTCACATGACATGCTGTGTTTTTCTGTAGCGCGATTTCTGACAGACTGGTGTTTATTGTGAGTAGTTGCTAAATGCAAATGTAAAAATCAACAATAACAAAGAATCAAATTATGTCAGATTCACAAAAAAATCAGAAACATCACCTCCAGTAAGTTATAATGACATATTCACAACTCAATTTTTTTTTTATCAAATTAGTTTCTTGTAAATTGATCAAATGTATGTGTTGCCAAATAGCAACACTGTGCAATAGTGGAATGTGCAATATTGCAATGGGTTAGCTAGCTAGTAAGGTCAGCTGTGAACTTTTAAGTTGTAACAATAACAACATGAAAGCTAGTTATATAATGTTGATTAGTCATGTGTTAATGGCATTTGCATTATGGATAAAATCTAGTTTTAATGGCAATACTACTTTTGAATATGAATACAAGGAACAGTGTATTAGCGAACACCATCAGGTTCTATGGTAAGTGAAAGAAGAAAAGGACAGAACTGGCTCTTCCTGCAGATGAAAATGAGGGTGAGATGGTTTTTAGTGACCATGAGAATAATGCAGACTGGACATTTGATAGAGATAGTTCAGGTAAGTTAGCTCAGAGGCAGATAAGACGGGTGTAGCATAGTATAGTATAATATATAAACATTGTTAGCTAGTAGATAGATTATTCTGATGCATCTAAATTGACTAAACTTGTTATTTAATAGTTATAATATTTACTGGAGAAAAAATTATATTCACTGTATGTTGTATACATGATAATACAATATTAGGTTTGTTTTTAAAAATATTCAGCAAAAAAGAATGGATGCTGTTGGAATACGAGTTGTGGTAAAGTCTGTATAAAGTGTCATTTATAAGTTCTGTGTTAAAGCTCATAATACTGCAACACCAATTAAATCATTTCAAACAACTAAATTTGTAACAAATTTTTTACAGCACTTCAATAAGCCATTTTTAGAAAAACAGTCAATTTTTTTTATATAGAATTATCATAAAGCGTGCAGTTAGAGGGTTAACTTACCTTCAGGTCATTCAAGTTGGAGGTGACTTATTTCTTCATTAGGATTTTAAAATATTTTTTAGCTGAAACTGTGCTTTGAAAGTCAAAATAATTAATTAATTCAGTAATAAGAAATATATACATATAATCAAAACCAAATTTACACTTATTGGTCCTGATGATACATTGAGATGCCCATTACATTACAAACCACAGGAGAGGGAAAAAACTTCAGCCTCCACATCAAAGTAGCTGAAAGCAAAAAAGGTCAAGGTGCTCCAGGATTGGCCAGCCCAGTCAACATACATGAACATTATGAAGCATGTCTGGCGTAAGATGAAAATGGAGGCATTAAAGATGAATCCAAAGAATTTTGATGAACACTTTGATACCATCAAAAGCTAAGCATGTACTGTAAGTATTAAAGTAACAACTGAATATTTAGCAATTGAACAAAAGCCACACTTTAATCTAATAAATAAATACACACTTATTTAATATTCTACTCTTAAGCAAAACTATGACTTAGATGAGTAAACTAACAGCATGTTTTTTTTTTTTTTTAATAATCTTTTTAAAAATAATTCCAAAAAAAAAGGGAAGTTTCATCATACATGACCTGCTCTTTTAAGGCAGTGAGTTTAGCTGCTGTTCAAACACTTCTCCCAGTTTCCTGGCTGATCTAGCTGACATTAGTGTTGTCAAGTCCTGCTGTGTGCTGATGCTGAGGTCAGTGGATAGTCTGGCTGATAATGAAGAGTTCGGTCTTTGCAAGATGACCTAGAGATTGCGTTCTCTGGGAAAAAAAGTTTCTGCAGAGATGGTAAAGAAGCAGGAGAAGCTGTGCAACTCTGTGAGTGGGCTTAGTGGGGTTGGTGGGTGGTAAGACTAAAGGGTTATTTTAGATCGCTCGAATGGTATGTATCATATTATTTATTCAGGGAATGTTTTTAACATGTATTTATTCATTCATATCACTGGATGATATAGGATCTATCTATCTATCTATCTATCTATCTATCTATCTATCTATCTATCTATCTATCTATCTATCTATCTATCTATCTATCTATCTATCTATCTATCTATCTATCTATCTATCTATCTATCTATCTATCTATCTATCTATCGTGCTATTTATTGTACTATCTATTGTACTATCTAACATTATCAATCGTACTATCATGCTATCTGTTTACTACCTATCTATTGTACTGTCTATCATACTATCATATTATCTATCTACCGTACTATCAATCATACTAGCTATTGTACCATCGTATCTATTTATTAGAAGTGGGAATCACAGGTGAACTGATATTATCGCAATATTTTGCCCCTGAAAATTATGATATTTCACAATAGAACCATTCATGATATATCATAATATGTGTAAATGAAGAAATGTGTAAAGATGCATTTCTTTTATTAACAACCCATATTTTATAGAATTGCAACAAGTGCACAGCTGTCAAACAAGCTTGAAAATGTGAATGCGCAGACAACAGTGTGTGACTAAAAAGGTCACATCTCTAGTCATAGCAAAAACATCTCAATATTGTGCAAACTACAATAAAATAAAAAAAGCTGTTAAACTATCAATTTATTGCTTTCTAGTTTACTGTAAACTTGAGACACTTATTGCAACTTGGTCAACATATTTTATGTAAACATAGAAACATTCTATGTCTAGCCCTGGTTTATTTTTAATGCAAAGTCATGCATTCCTACTAGAGTCATATTTGTCTTCAAGAAAAGTAACTCATCAACATGTTTAGAGGTGTGAGCAGACTCCTTATAAGCAGCACTTATGATGTCTCCAGTAGTAGAAAACATTAGTTCTGCTGATACGCTAATCCTGGAACACCAGACACCCTGCAAAAACTGGTGGAACCTGCTCCCCTAAAAATTAATGAAAGCTTTAATAAAGTACAATACAGACACACTTCATTATTATTGTTCATTTATTCGTTTGCTTGAAATTAGAACTGAATTAAGAAATAATTTTGAAACAAATCTTCAGGCTTAACAAACGAAATTAAATATATATGCTGATTAATGTCTTCAGTGGAGTGCGTACAACACGGGTAAAGAGTAAACCCTGCTGAAAAATCCAGCTTAAACCAGCCTAGGCTGGTTGGCTGGTTTAAGCTGGTTTTTTCATTAGGGAAAGTAAAGAGAAAGCAAAGAGGCTGAATGGAGAAAGCTTGTTCTTTATTCTCGCCTCAGATGGTCTGTTTAACTCGCTAGTGAAGCATTCTGTTTTTCCACTTTCAGATTCCATCATGTTAATAGCAAATGCACCATGGCATGACACAACTGACTCTTAAAAGGAATGGGAGATGAGATCCTGATTGCTTTAATGCACGTTATGCTCAAAACACACCGATAACGCATTAAGAGAATAAGCACAACCCTGTTAAACCATGTGCCAGGGCGCAGAGTGTATATATTTTTTTTAAATAGCAGAAGTGGATTCAGACACGGCCTTAATGCTTTTGTGCCATGCGTTTTAGACTTTGCACCTACTGTAGATTGTTAAAATAGAGCCCATAGTCTTTTCATAAAGACCCTAAAGTATCATATCTAATTGTGTAAAATGGACATCCAATGTCACCTGTAACATAATTCTCTCATCTTTGCATTAGATCCAGTGACAAATTCCTCCAGTAAAATCACTGTTCAGTCTCTATCTGGCACAGGCATCCCGAGGCCAGTATCTTGACGTTGAAGGACCTTTACTGTCTTGGTGATTGTGTAATGAGAATAAACCTTTTCTTCACTTCACTGAATCATTTAATCATTAAACTCTTGGATTCTCATCATAAGAAATCTGGCCCCTGGAAGTAATTCACTTCCAACAGCTCCAGGCCAAAAAAAAAAAAAACCCGGAGGTGAACATGAGAACCAAAAGCCATTGTACAGACAGAGTCACCTCAGTTAAAATGCTAATCCACTCACGGGCCGGTGTGGGAGTCTCCCCTGAACCAAGCGCTCCGGCGGTCGGATGTCAGATGAGGCTCGGTGATGTACTGCAACCGACCTTTCCACAGATGCGTTTCCTGGAGGAGGTTACGAGCCCCCCTGTAGGACCTGATCTTTGGAGCCCGATGACATGAATTAAGCGGAGCGTGAAGAGCCGGCGCAGTGAGGCAACGCAATACCGCCACGGCCCGAGTGAGTCCCACACCGAGGGTCACTGTAATCTCGATTAATCACCTCCAACAGATGGCCTCCACTGAGAGACGGAGAAAAAGAGAGAGAGACAGCTCATGGCTGTGTTGACAAGAGTGTCGCCCCAGCTTTGCTTTACATCAAGCTTTCATCAGTAATTAGTTTTAATTAGGCTAACAGGCCACAGTGTCTTTGAGCTGCGATACAGAGCTAATAGGGTTATGAGGGGTAGAAATAATCCTTTTAAACGGAGTAATCTACGAGTGACCTCTGCGCAGGTCACGGATTTTGAACATAAATAATCAGAAATGATTCATAGCTCGTGTGCCGTCCATCCATATTTATGGATTATTAGCTTTCTTGGCCCGTATCTGTCTTCCCTCGCTCACTTTCTTTTAATTTGGTGCATATTTTTCAATTAATGCTGTCCTTGCTGTTAATCAATTTGAACAAAAGGACATTTAATAGCTTCTCTAAAGCTCGGTAGCTCAAATGCGCTCTGACAGACCTCTGGGACAGAGAGAAGGAGAGAGAGAGAGAAAGCATCAGGGGACAGATGAAGAGAGTTGAAGTTTTATGAGAAAATTTTCCACTTTGAAAAACATACTGCGAGAGCGCTGGAAAGGCTCTCAGGTGTACATCGGCTGCCTGACAGAGACTGAATTTGTCATCTATTTCAATACAGCGTGGCAGAAATGACTCTGAGGAGAGGAATGGAACGAGGGATGAAAAAAGGAGAAAAATCAGCCGAGCTGTATGAGTGAAGGAAGGTGAAGATGAAAGATATTTCCCCCATTTGTGTCTCCAGTCCATTGTGTGTGTGTGTGTGTGTGTGTGTGTGTGTGTGTGTGTGTGTGTGTGTGTGTGTGTGTGTGTGTGTGTGTGTGTGTGTGTAAAATGATGCGTTATATGGGTCATGTGAAGATAGATCTGCCGCTCCATAATTGAGGCAGATCAGATTTGTCAGCACAGCAGGAGTCTGTTCTTTGAGCTGACTCGTGCACACACATACAGTGCACACGCACACACACACACACACACACACACACACACACACACACACACACACACACACACACACACACACACACACTCCTGCAGTGATTTTAGCATTTATTAGACTAGTGCCTTCATCATTACAACTGCATCAGAGAAAAAATAAAGGGGGAGATGACAATATTACACACTTCAGAGGAAACATGACATCCAACTAGATCTGTCTTTCTAATGACCCACAGAGACTTGTAACTGATCTAATGGTGGCTCCACATCAGATATGTTTTTATTGTGTACACAGTGTTTTATTGTGTACACAAAAAGTATGGCCATTTGGCATTTTTACACATTTAGGCTACAACTACATGGCAACAAGTTTTTTTTAACATGCTGCTTCCAAATACAGAAATGTCTGTGTCCATGTGGAAGTTGGAAAACTGGGTTATATTAGTGCAATACATACAGTAAGCCACACCTATATGTCGCACTGTAACATGTAACCAAACATAGACAGAGTCACAGGATACACTAATGGCCTGTTTTTCCACTGAGTAGTACAGTACGGTATGGTATGGGTTGGTACAGGTCACCTTTATCAGGCTTGCATTTCCACTGCCAAAAGGGTAGCAATGGTGGTGTGTGACAGAAAGTTTCAGTCGACGTCATTCTGGCTCGAGGAAACATTAAAGTAAAGCTTTAGTATCATATGAGAAGCACTTCTCACAAAACAGATGCTTTACACACATAGATACTAGTGTATAAATGTTCATTACTAACCTTTCTATGAACAGGATTTGATTATAACTAGGGCCAGACGGAATCTGATGACATTTTTAGCTATTTCTGTGGAGAATTTTGGTAAGAATCTGCAGAATTCTGCGTGCGCAGATTCCATGGGGGCTTAATTATAACTGCAGATCAATGATAGGGTAAAATAGCCTACTGTAACGTGTGCGATCATATAAAATAAATAAACAAATAAATAAATCCAACATATATGAACACAGACCCTTAAAGTCTCAGATTACAGAAAAACTACACACAACATACATTTAGTCCCTATTTGGGTTCTAAAACAACTCACAACATATAGCCCACAGTCAGTGTAAACCTCTCATCTGTACCTTTAATCTTCACCAGCACATGTAACCTCTTGTTAGAGAGTAATTCTGTAATTCTGAGTTCATAATAGTCCAAAAAGGCGACGATAATAATTAAACATGGCAGTTGTTCATCTTTTAGGTTGCTGAAAGAACCATTTACTCCTTTATTTTGTCAGGCTTCTCTTTAGTTCTTTCATGCGTCACTCTTGCGTTTGTCCATTTGAAAGGATCGGGTGTCAGAAGCACTTCAATAATCATGCGCACGTTATTACCATCAGCTCAAAAAGTTAGTTATTTCAAAAATAGACATGCGGTGAGTGCAAACAAGAAAGTGAAACTGCTTGCTCTTTAGACGGCCTTGTAAACAACTACACTGTCAGAAAAAAATGTGCAAAATTTGTACCTTAAGGGGTACAATGGCTTGTCACTGGGGCAGTACCCTCAAGGGTACACCTGTACATATTTGTACCCTAGCAAAATGTACATTAATGGGTCAAATATGTACCTCTGCTGACTAATTTGTACCTTACTTGGGCTAAGTCCATCTGTCTTGGTTTATAACACCCCATTCAAAGTCAACTCTTACAGTATGCGCATGGAAATATGAATCATCCAACACCAGTATTAAAAACTTGCCACACAGAAAACAGTGCAGTATTGACATTTAAAATGTATTTCATTAGGAAAGAGTCATTTTTTTCTCCATTAGCAGTCACACATGCACATGTCAAAAGTCTAATTTGAAATGCCTAATTTGTTAATCTTATCAAGAATGTTGGGCAGAGAAAATTCTTAGCAATGTTTCATCTTTGGGCAATGTTATTAAAATGTCTATAGCTGCTAGTTTAAAACAGTCTTAAAATACTGATGCACAGACTCGAAACACATGCACCAAAGTAAATGCAAAGATCCAAGCATTGCTGTTTGATGCAAACCCAGCTATACCAGTTCTCTCTGACAGTTGTTTTTCTTGTAGTTTTGGATCTCCATCTTCACAATGTTGCTGATATTCAAATTCAAGTTGTTTCTCCATCTTGGGGAGTTGCTGATGTTCATTCTTTGCATTCTTTATGTAGCATGGATAAGCCAAGCTGAAAACACAGTAAACAGCAAAGGATGCAATAAAGCCTTTTAACTCCTATTCTCCTACACTTTGCAGAGGACTTTCTACCATCTGTAGAGTTGGGTTTGGAGCATCATCATCATCATCCCACTGTGAAAAGAAAAAAAGAACATCAATAAACAATGCAAAATCTGTCAGAACTGCATAACATCTATCAGAGTATTACAAATTGTTTAACCAACAGTTCCCAAACCTCTCTCAGTGTAATTACTGTAAGCAATTAACTTTCTCTTTAAAGATATGGGGGAGCAGAATTAGAGCTGCACGAAAGTCAGAATCTATTGCAAAATAAAATCATTCATTCATTTTCCTTTCGGCTTAGTCCCTTTATTAATCAGGGGTCACCACAGCGGAATGAACCGACTACTTTTCCAGCACATGTTTTACACAGCGGATGAAAATTAGGTTGGGGAGGCGGGTGATGTTTGAGGGGCGTATCACGGACTAAAGTGAAGAGTGGCGGAGGTATTGTGGATGAAGTAAAGCCTACCTCCCCATACCCCCACCCAAAGCGGGGACCCTGAGAAGGCATATACCAGGTGTTGTTGTAATAGTGCTGATAAACTTAGCAGCACCTGCAGCTCAAACACACCTTGGTAATTCATCATTGTTCGCGTTACCTGTTATGTTATATTCCTCCTTCTTGACATGTGGTACTGTCATCATTTTCAAATAGCTATGCAACAGGTGACATTTGAGAGTTTTTCACTCTGTTCTGGTACCTATTATTCAGAATGTTTGTTTCAGAGCATCGACAATGCCAAAGCTATGTAGAGAAAAGGCAGAAATTATATTAAACTTTTGTGGATTGACCAAGAGCTGTTACCATGTGGAGAGGCATCAGGGTGGTGTTAGAAATCAAGTCATCCCACAAAGAATTTATTATTATTATTATTATTATTATTATTAATAAATGATTTTTTAAAGATTTATTGTAATATTTTGCCTTTATAATGATAATACAGTGTATATTGACAGAAAGTGGAGTTGACAAGATAGAGGGAGTGTGGCATCAGGGAAGACCTCTGAGTCAGGACTTGAAGTCAGGACTCCCGCACGACTATTGTGCTCTACAGCAGTGGTCCTCAACACCCGGGCCGATCAATTGGTACCGGGCCGCACAAGAAATCATTAATTATGTCTGTTTTATTTATTATCTGAGTCTGAACAATCTTTAAATTTGAAAAACTTTTATTTAGAAAAATTACCATATTCTCTGGGTTACATCTCAGTCACCTGAGAGCCAAAATGTAACCCACAACCAAAAAAAAATAGTAAGAAACAGACGTCTTTGGAAATTTCTTTGCAAAGAGGAAAAAGCCCAATGGAGGACCCAAGAGCTGCCAAGAAATGGATCGGAAACCCAACATGTCTGTGCAAGAAGAAGATCTACTGCTGCAAATGACTGCAGCCGTTCACATAATGCGTCTTTTCCATGCACAAGTTTGTTATTTCCAATGGAGGCACGTGGCTTGTGAACGCATATTGGAAGCCATGTGTGCAAGTGATCCGTCAGACTCACGCCTTCCAGGCGCCTCAGTTGAATACATCTTCAGAATGCCGCAAGCATTCAATTTACACAATTTAGTAGCTCAGCAGTGCTTATTAAAAATCTCCATAAGTGAAGTTTATTTATAAACTACTTTCGAGAGGAGCACATGATTATTATTGATTGCAGCTAGTCCCGCATTAACTAACGCATGATTCTCCGATCAGATTATTCCAAACTCACTATAAATAAACAGAGGTTCTTACCTTAGTTATCTTCGCCTTGAAGAGTCCCCCCTTCCACCCCTACTCCTCCTCCACTATCTTTGTAGGGCGGCATGGTTGCCCAGCAAGAACATCACTGGTTCAAATCCTTAACAGGCCAGTGGTTTCTTGAGACCTACCTGAGCTCAAACTCCCCTCTCGCTTTGCAAATGGGAGGGAGCCCCAGGCTCAGGGATCTTCTGAACTCAGGGTTCTCTCCTGGGGCAGCATGCCAAACCGCTTTATAATTAATCATCAACTAAGTGTGAACTCTTGAAATAAAACTTGCATCAGAGTTGCAGCGACGTTTCGTCAGCTTGTCATCATCTGAGAAAACAGTTGATGGTTGCCTAGCAATCAACGTACATCCACCCCCTGGGCTGTGGTAGAATTGTCAAGCGTTGACATATCCACCATGACAAAATGTTGGGGACCACTGCTCTACAGTATGCCCACTAAGCTATCGGCGCCAACATAAAATGCTTTTTATTCATTTAATTAATTGATTAATTTAACCTCAAGACATTTTTGATGGAAATATTCTAAAACCATTCCACTGTGTCGAGCCATGATATAAGAAGGGAATAAGCCTAAGGTAATTGAGGGAGTGAGTGCCCATTACTACAGCCATCACTATCACACAATCATCCATAGATCATTTTAAATAACCATTTGTTGAAAACAATTATGTTGGTCTTGAGTAAGCGAGCGAGTGAATGTGTGCGTGCACGTGTGTGTGCCTTGTTTTCCTTACATTGTAGAGGCTAAACGTAATACCAGTTAACTCTGACATGGTCACCCACTAAAGTGAGTCAGTACCTGGATATGAGACCACATGGGAAAGCTAGGTTGCTGCCGGAAGTGGTGTTAGGGAAACCAAAAAGGGGTGCTCAACCTGGGGTCTGTGTGGGTCCTAACACCCCAGTATATTAATGGGGACTCTATACTGCTCAGTGAGCACTGTTAAACCGAGGTCCTGACTCTCTATGGTCATTAAAAATCCCAAGATGTCCTTCGAAAGAGTAGGGGTATAACCCCAGCATCCTGGCCAAATTTACCCACTGGCTTCTGTCCTTCATCACCTCTGTGACACCTCTGTGCGTCATTTCCTTTACACACAGTCTAATATCCATCAGTGATTCTGCTGTTCCCAACCCTTGGGTGCACACAAAGGTTGGGATAATATTACCATTGCATATATAATGCACACACATACATTCACTCATCATCACCACATCTGTGGATATTCCCAATAAACACACACGGACACCAAATAGGTTTAGTTAATATTTATTGAACTTATCTAGAAGTTTCATGTCTTTCGTTGTTTGTTTATGTGGTGTTGCAGTCCAGGTTACCAGAAGCCACTGGCAAGCTTCAGTAGCAGGCTAGAAAGCTTGATATCGTTAGACTTCAGCATCGCGCATGCATGAATTGCTCCGGTATCTGGACTGTCTTAATGTTGCCTGTTTTGGGGAAAAACTGGGGATACAAAACCAGAATAAAAAAAAAAACCTGACATGACATTTGTATTGGTCAGTATGATTATTATTATTATTATTATTATTATTATTATTATTATTATTATTATTATTATTATTATTATTATTGTTGTTGTTAAATACACCTGTTATGATACTGGAGATTATCTGAATGTTATGTATGTGATCATTTATATAAGTGCAATATTTTAATACTCACTCAAGGGAATGTTGTAGAGTCCGTGTCGGGTGGGACAGCAAGTATATAAGCCAGACATGTTGGTTGTTGAGGCGGCCCTTTGCAGTGGGAGGCAAATAGTGCTAGTGTGCAGTATCTTTTTGTAGATGGTTAAACAGCAAAGTGCGGTAATTTCAACATGTATATCTTTATTTTTTTGTTTGTTTGTCTGTTTTGAAATTTTGCAGCTGGAAGGGCATCCGCTGCGTAAAACATATGCGGGATAAGTTGGCGGTTCATTCCACTGTGGCGACCGCTGATTAATAAAGGGACTAAGTTTTTTTTTCTTTATTTTACTGATATCCTTCTCTTTTTTTACGGACATCTTTTGTACATATTTATGAGAATTTTGGATGGCCTGTAAAGAGGAACGTACACTGTCAATAAATTATCATTTTGCACGTAAGTGCTATTGCGACCCATATTCCAGCATACCTCGTCACAGCCTCCTAATCATCCCCATATTATAATTGGCTTCATCACTCTCTCCTCTCCACCAATCAGCTGGTGTGTGATGTGCGTTCTGGCGCAATATGGCTGCCGTCGCATCATCCAGGTGGAGGCTGCACACTAGTGGTGGATGAGGAGATTCCCTCAATGTATAAAGTGCTTTGAGTGTCCAGAAAAGCACTACATAAATGTAAAGAATTAGTTAAGTTTGGCATTGTGAGGACATTTTCTTGGTCCTCATGAGGAAAACAATTTAGACTTTAAAAATAAAAAAAAAATGCAAAAATGCAAATTGTTTTCTGTAAGGGTTGAGATTATGGACAGGGGGATATAACATACACTATTATGTCTATTTGAAGCCCCATAAGATAGCTGTACATGTCAATGTGTGTGTGTGTGCGTGCAGCATGTGTGACTATTATTCACTCAACTCCATGATGCAAACCTTGCCTCCTATTATCTGAATGAAAGTTTCAAATGTTAATAAAAAGTTTAGATTTTAACGGGTAATGGATTTAGAAAGTGCAGAAACAGTTCTGATTGCAATATGGGTGAGCATCATTGGTGAGATGTACATTGGTCACATAGATTTCCAATTTCTGTCCTGTCTGGAGGTTCAATTTTTGTTGGTAGTTGTACTCTTTTGCTGTACAGTAGACTACAGACATCAAACATGGACGATTACACCACTGACAGCAGTAACTGCGATTGTACGCAGTTGGCAAATTTTGAGCTAGGGGAATGAAGTTGAACTCACAAAAGCCCACTAGTAAGTCAACTGTAAAGCTGTGACTGTTCATCATTTTCTCTGTGTTTAAATGGTCTGTCACAGAGCAGTAAGTTCCTGCCCTGGATTTGATGGTCCACTCTCAGGAAAGTCATTTTGCTCTTGGCTCAACGTCCAGTTCTGCCAGCTGCGCATTAATAACCGGTAAAGATAACACGTGTTTGCAGCTTAGTGCAATCATACAAACACCACCTTCCACCCCTGCTGAATATTCAGACACTAGTACACAAAAAAATAGAATGTGTTTGTTGCTTTTTTAGAACAGCTGTGCTAGGAAGCTTAGAAATGCAGTGCTGGCAGTGCATGTTTTCTGGAAAGCAAAGCAAGTTGGCAATTTTTGTGTTTTGTGGTGTGGTTTGGTTTTGGCTTAGTAGAGTTATATATGGCTTGGGGTTTACTATTGTGGCACAAAGATGTAATATTGAAACTTTGAAGCACTGAAATAAAATGTGTAACCTGTGAGAAACCTTTTATTTCCAGATATATTTGAAAGGAGAAAGTGTAAATAAAGTACAACTTTCTGTACTTTGCATTCACAAAGTAATTTAGAAGTGACGAAAAGCTATATCCATAGGTTCTTTTCTGTCCTTAAATTTCCTTTTACCTTGTAAGTTTCATTTCTTTCCAATCATTTTTTACTTCTTCTTCATTTCCCTTTCCACTTCATTATTCTCCTTTTCCAGTCCACTGCCTTTACAATTCACTTACTTTTAGTTGCATTTCTGCCTCGCTTCCTTTCCTCGTGTTTATTTTCTCGTTACGTTTCCTTTCCATGTTCTCCCTATTTTCCTTTCTTGTTTTTTGCATTTCTTGTTATTCTTACCACCTTGTTATTTTCACATTTTCATTTTTAATTTTCATTAATTTCCCGTCTTGACCTTTCCTTCCCATTACCTTTTGATACTTTGTCATTTTCACTTATTCTTCTTTGCCTTCCCTCTCTTTAGTCTTCTATTCAATCCCACTATGCTCCTTTATTATATTTCATTTTTTGCTTGCTTTGTCTTCCTGTCCTTGTCTTATTTCCCTTTTATTTTTATTTTTAATGAATGCTTTTCCTTAATTACCATGTCTTGACCTTTCCTTGTTTCCCTTCCTTTCCGTACCTTACCTTTCTTTTATTACCATTTGATACTTTTTATTTTGACCTATTCCACTTCGGCTTCCCTTTATTTAGTCTTCCATTCAATCCCACCTAGCCTCGTTCTTATATTTCCTTTTTCCCCCTTGCTTTGTCTTCCTGTTCTTTTCCTATGATTGTTTTCCTTTTATTTTTAATTTGTGTACTTTTCCTTATAGTTACCTTGTAACTTGTACCTTGTATGTCTTGACCTTTTATTTTTCCTTTCCTTTTCTTTTGTGTCTTGCCTTTCCTTTGTTTTCTTTCCTTTCATTCCGGTACCTTACATTTCGTTTATTACTTTTTGATACTTTTCATTTTATTTTATTTGTCTTCCTTTTCTTTAGTCTTCTATTCAACTTCATCTTGCCCCTTTCTTTTATTTCATTTTTTTCCCATAATTTTTCAGTCCCTGTAATTATTTTCTGTTCCTTTCCTTTTTTTTCCTTACCTTTTGATTGATACTTATTTGTTTCCCATTTTTACCTCATCCATTCTTTTTCATTTTATTCTCAGGTTGCATTCTACCTGTGCCATTTTTTTATTCCTTTAAATTTAACATTTTCCTTATTGTCTTCCCATCTTTCTTTGTCATAATTTCCTTTCCTTTCCTTTCCTTTCCTTTCATTGTCTTGCCTATTCTCTCTATCCACCTTATTCTTCGTGTACGAGTGGGCACAGCTATTTAAATCTTTTTGGCTTGGACTTCCGGTCTCGTTCACTTGCATACATATTTTGAACGTTAAAAACAGCTTGTTATGCTGCTTTATGTTGCAAACTGATATTTTCTTCTTATATTATTCTGCTTTGTCTGTATAGTCATGCAAACACTTGTTTGTAGAGCAGTAGTTTATTATTTCTAGTCATTTCTCCCGTAGGCAGCTGAATAAGAAGTTCTAAAACAATCGCACTTCCGCATTGAAGAAGAAGGTCAATTGTTATTGGTTATTGTATTACCTTTGTCTTCCTGTTCTTTAGTATTCCATTCAATCCCACCTTGACCCTTTCTGTTATTCCCTTATATATTTCCTTTATTTCCAATCCTTGTGATTATTTCACATTGCTTCCCTTCCTTTCCCTTTTGATACTTTTTTGATACAATTTTAGCCTATCTACTTTCTTCCCTTCCTTTATTTTCACATTGCATTCACCTTTCCCATTTCTTTTATTTGCTTAACTGTAAAAATTCTTTACTTTGTCTTCCCATCCTCTCTAGTCATCATTTTCCTTTCCTTTCCTTTTATTACTTTTTGATACTTTTCAGTTTTACCTATTCCACTTTGGCTTCCCTTTGTTTAGTCCTCCATTCAATCCTATCTTGCCCCTTTCTTTTATTTCCTTATATGTGTTCTTTATTTTCCAGTCCTTTCCAGTGTTATTTTCTGTTCATTTTCTTAACTTTGCTTTCCTTTCGATAGCCCTTTGTACTGTAAGTCATCCACACTTTTCCATTCATTTATTCTCAGGTTGCATTCCACCTTTCCCTTTTCTTTTATTCCTTTAACATTTTACGTTTTTTGTCTTATCATATTTCCTTGTCATAATTTTCCTTTCCTTTCCTTTGCTTTCCTTTCCCCCCATTGTCTTGCCTATTCTCTCTATACCTTACCTTTCCTTGTATTACCTTTTGACATTTTTATTACCTTCGTTTGCTTTACATTTCTCCTTTTCTCCTTTGTCTTCCTGTTCCTTAGTCTTCCATTCAATACCACTTTGCCCCTTCTTTTATTTCCTTATATATATCCTTTATTTCCCATTCCTTGAGATTCTTTTACATTGCTTTCCTTCCCTTTCTGATACTTCTTTGACAGCCGTTTTTACACCATATTCTTTATCCTCTTCCTTTATTCTCACATTGTATTCCACCTTTCCTGTTTCTTTTATTTGCTTAACTTTAAAATGGCCTTACTTTGTCTTCCCATACTTCCTTGTCATCATTTTGCTTTCCTTTCTTTTCCTTTCCTTTCCTTTCATTTCCTTTCCTTTCTTTTCCTTTCTTTTCCTTTACTTTCATTTCTTTTCCTTTTATTTCATTTCATTTCCTTTCATTTCCTTTCCTTTCTTTTCCTTTCATTTCATTTCATTTCATTTCATTTCATTTCTTTTCCTTTCCTTTCCTTTCTTTTCCTTTCATTTCATTTGATTTCATTTCATTTCATTTCATTTCCTTTCTTTTCCTTTCCTTTCATTTCATTTCCTTTCCTTTCTTTTCCTTTCATTTCATTTCATTTCATTTCATTTCATTTCATTTCATTTCATTTTATTTCCTTTCCTTTCCTTTCCTTTCTTTTCCTTTTATTATCTTTTGATAGTGTTCATTTTCAACTATTCCAATTTTTTCCTTCTCCTTTTTAGCCCTTCATTCGATCCCACTTAGCCCCTTTCTTTTATTTCCTTATTTTTCCCCACCTTCCTTTCCTTTCCATTCCTATCTTTTCCTTCATTTCCTTTCCTCTTCTCCTCTTCTTCCCATAGGCTTTGATTCAGATTATGCGAGTGTATCACATTACATTTCTTAGCATGCCGTGACACACATTCTTCCCACAATGACAGCTCTGAAATATGAATCCCCAGTGCCTAATCCATTAGTCTCTCTCTCCTCCTCCCGTTCTTCCCTCTCCATCACTCACTCTCTAGTTGAATTAGCATGATAAAGTGCAGTAGTTAATTGGAGCAACCATGGAGTTCATATGTGCCATAGTGCAGGTAATGTTAATGATCACGGCTCTCAAGCGCTTGAGTATAATGTCCGATTCACACACATTTCTTCTACTTAATCACAGCGTCCAATTCTGAGAACATCTCAGGTGAGATTCACAATGTATTTTATTTTCTATAAAAAGGTCAACCTCCCGTAGAGCATTGTGACATACTCATCAGTATTTATCTGCCAAAAACACTTCCTTTTGTGTTTCAGGTGCTTTATTGGTTTCTACGAGGACTACTTTAGAAATCGTAAGCAAATTGAATGAAAAGCCTAAAGCGAAGATGCACATTGATTCAAAGCTCCTTCAAGCTTAATAGAGCCACAGTTTAGCCGTCTCATCCTTTGATCAGGGAACAATTCACGTTGTCTAAAATCATATCCTGTTTCCCGCATACAATTGCGGACCAATAATCCGAACAGGAAATTATTTTCCCCCCTCGTCCGTCAATAAACGAGAGAAGGGAGAGATGGAGGAAAGGTCTTAGTAAATCTGCTGGCGTAGCGTCTAAATCGGCCTTCCATTTAGCTCGCATTTGTATGTTTGATTATTTCTGCATTTATTTGTGTTCGCACCGGGCTTTCACCAGCACCTCGAGTGACAGACTGAAGAAAAAAAGAGCTGACAGCCGCAGCAGAGGCAACAAGAGACAACGTTACGGCATGTATATGTGTGTGCGTGCGTGCACGTGGACCAATTGTGGCAGAATATATGAAAGGATGAAAAGAGAATGACAGCAATTATTCCAGCCCACACAGCTCACTGGTCCCCTCCTAATGCGATCCCGCCGCTGAGCTCCTGTTCCGCTGTTGCACCTATCTGAATGCCAGACCCAAGACACACACAGAATATTAACAGCGCCGATACTGAGTGAGATTTCAGATGCAATTTCAAATCTGTTTAGTGGCTGGAACATCAGAACACAACTGGAAAGGCATACTCGTTTTAGTGACGGCTTTTCAGTGAGAAATTGATTCAGTTGAAGGATCGCTCAGTGCATTTGATACAATCCATTCAGCCGTGTGCTTTACTCAGAAGTTTTTTTTTAAGTTTGAATAGTGTACAAGTGCAAGTTTTCTAAAGTTAATGAAGACGATATAGCAAAATATGCAATAATATCTGCTTTTTTATGTAGCAGACAGATAATAAGTAAAACAAATGTCCTATCAATACTTTTTGTGCTATAGCTCAGTGTTTCCCAGATCTGTTCCTGGAGGCACACCAACAGTACATATTTTGGCCCAATCCCAATTCTACCCCTTACCTACCCCTCATTTTCCTTGATGTGAAGGGGTAGGGGTGTCCCAATTCACTTTTGCTTGATGGTGTAGAGCTAAGAGGAAGGGCTAGATAGCCCTTGAAACAGATTTCTCAGAAACCCAGGGGTACAAATATTTACCAGAAAACACAATCTGCAATGGCAGCATGGTTTCACACGGAAGTCAGGAGATGCAGGCATTTGTGTTTTACCATCAAAAAACAACCAAGCGAGCAAACAAACAAAAAAAAAAAGCTAAATTTTGCTCTCTATACCCTACTGAAAAAAACTGTTTAAACCAGCCTAGGCTGGTAGGCTGGTTTTAGAGGGGTTTTGGCCACTTCCAGGCTGGTTTCCAGCCATTTTCAGCCTGGTCTTAGCTGGTCAGGCTGGGAGATGGTAATTTTAATAGTCTTACCAGCTAAGATCAGGCTGGAAACCAGCCTGGAAGTGGCCAAAACCACTCTAAAACCAGGCTGGTCAACCAGCTAAAACCAGCCAACCAGCTTAGGCTGGTTTAAGATGTTATTTTTCAGTAGGGTAATCCATAATATCTCCTGAATAGCAGTCTCACAACATACTTTCATATCTGTCACTCGTTGACACTTAAATACCCTGTCAAAAAAGTCTAGTGGCTGAGAATGAGCTTTTTACAGTGTCTGTTATAATGCTAATGTTGTTTATAATGTTGTTGCTTACATAGATTAATATGACCATGGTGTAAACGTACAGTACAGTTACAGGCTTATTGCTATATTATATTGTTATGATATCATGAAATCACTGCCTTCTGTGATTTCCTAAAGATAAATACCAAAAAAATAACGCAACTAAAATAACTACAGCAGTCGCCATCATTGATCTCATATGAACAGGGTTGAGCAAGTTGAACCCTGGCTACTTGAAAAATGTAATGAGCTAAGCTATTAGCAACACTACTTAAAATGAAGCTTAACAACTCTAAAAGCAACACCATGGGAAATGTAGCAAGCTAAGCTAAAAGCTACTTTGCAAAAGTAGCTTAGCTACATTTAAGCTATTTTTGCAGTTTTCATTTTTAAATGGAAGCAACTTAAATTATCATTCATATCTTAGTGATCACTAAAACTGTCAATGAATCATATGAAGCAGAATTGTTCAGTTCAGTTATTTACTGTAAATAATATTGTACCAAACAGAAACAAATTATAGTATATAACAGCAAAAACAAAAAAAAAAATCCAATAAAACCAGGTGTTACACATTTAAAATACTATAGTCATGTATAGTGACTGTGTATAGAGTTGAAGTGGATGGCTGCTGGTCAATCGATGCTTTTTAAAACACTATTGGTTAGGTTTAGGGAAGGGGAAATGTGGGCATACACAACTCTCCAGAATTGTATGTATTTTTCTGAATGAGCTTGGGTTGTTTAAAACTTGAAACAACTAATTCTTTAGAGCATCTTCATTTAAATTTAATATATATTTTTTAAATATAACTTTTTATCAAAGCTGAATTTTCAACACTTCAATGTCACATCTTTATCAGTGTTCAAATTAAATTGCTTAATTTTATGTAATTTCATAAATATTTAAATGATACTTTATGATTGTTTGAGAGTAGTAGTTTAAAAAACAGATAGAAGATCGCAATAATTTTACTTATTTATTGGTACTATTATAATTGACTTTGGTTGTCACCCATTCTCTGTAAAATTAATCATTCATTCATTAATTCATTCATTCATTCATTCATCCATGTTACATAATATCCAAAGCACTAAACTGTACAAGATCAAGTAAAAGTAAATAAGTAAAAAAACTTCAAAAATTCAATCTCTAAGCATTCTTTGCAAATAAAATCAGTTTTAACATTTACAATTCGACTTGTTTATGGAATCTTTTTATGAAACGCATACTATTGTCTCTTCCCACTGTGGCCTCTAGTACAGACTCTGTTCTCAGAGCATGACACCACATGCTGTATATGTCCAGAGAGAGTGTGTTCTTGCTGGATGAGCTTGGTTGAGCTGCAGCGCTATAGATTTAAGAAGAACTGCGAGCTGAAAGGAGGAAGAAGAGCAGTGGCATGGATCAGAGGGCAGAGGCAGAAGGGTTATGTCCCATCGGGCAAAGCTCTGCTGCAGGTGACAGGCCAGCCTTCCATCTGTCTGTTTAAACTCACACAGTCTGCTCACAACCTGTCTTCCTCCTGGCACCTACTTTTTTTTTCCTACAGCGTGTTAACTTGTGAAACGGATCGGTTTCAACCATCTCTTCTCCCGTCTTGTTATCCTTCCGTTTAATCCATAATTGAATCACTTAATCCATAATTCATTCAGTAGAGGATGAGATCGCTGCTTATTTAACATCGAGCATAAATTGCCGGTTCTGGACTTACAACGGGGCCATTTGTAGCCAAAAGGGCTTGAAAGGAAGAAAATTGAATCTTTTGTGGAGCGGGATGAAGAGCAGAATGGAACAAATGGGAAAAAGTGCAAAGATATGTCTTTGTTGAATTCAATATTGAATAACAACATGAAAACAAACCAGGCTGGCAGGAAAAGGAGATGTTTGGAAAGGCCGTGACCTGAATGCACAAGCCAAGGCTGAGATCGAGACCTGAGATTGATCCTGTGGAGACGGTCAGGATATACTGTAAGAGGAGAGAGCGCTGCTTTATCTCACCTCTGACCATCTCTTATACATAGCATTGAGGATGTTTCTATCAAACTTTTCAAGGTATTAACCCAGAAACTTTTGCAGAGGATGCAGTGAATGAATGGAACGACCAAAAAAGGTCAAGCTGTCTACAAAGTTTGGTAACACTTTATTTTGGTGGTCTATTTGAGTATTAGTAGACTGTCTAATTATTATCTGTTGATACTGCTATTAAACAGACATTTAACTCACTATAAGAAACTTTGCAAGAACATGTCAACTTACACTAACTCTAACCCTAACCCTAACCTAGCAGTCTACTTATAATCTAATGAGAATTAGTTGGCATGCAGATGCAATGCAACTTAAATTCAACAAACAGACCATAATAAAGTGTGACCTTACGTTTTTCTTTTCACCTGTAAATATAAGAAAATTATAAATGGTAACCAAACTTTGTTAGTAAGTAATGTTTATTTATATAGCGCATTTATTGTGCATTGCCATACACTGAAAGCACTTCACAGTAATGAGGGGGACTCTCTCCACACAACCCATGTGCAGCATCCACTTGGACTTGGACGATGCGACGACAGCCACAGGACAACGGCGCCAGTGCGCTCACCACACACCAGCTATTGGTAGAGTGAAGAGACAGTGATAGAGCCAATTCAGCGGATGGGGATGATTGGGAGGCCATGCTTGTAAGGGCCGATGGAGGGAATGTACACCCCTACTCTTTTACAGGAAGTGCCATGGGATTTTTATTGACCAATGAGAGTCAGAATCTCAGTTTAACGTCTCATCTGAAAGAAGGCGCCCACTGACAGTTTGGTGTCCCCTTTACTTTTACTGGGGCGTAAGGACTCACACAGAACGCAGGTTGAGCACCCCCTGCTGGCCTCACTAACTCCACTTCCAACAGCAACCTAGTTTTCCCATGTGGTCTCCGATCGAGGTACTGACCAGACTCAGCCCTGCTTAGCTTCAGTGATTAACCGGCCTTGGGCTGCAGGGTGATATGGCTGTAGATGGGTTGATCTTAACTCCCTGTAACATATACATTCCTATTAACATTAGTGGTGTTTGAGCTCAATAACTCTGACTGAAAGAGTCTTGATATACACAAAACACCAGTGGCAGATTTAGGCATGGGCAACAGCTGGCAGCTAGCTCACTGCAACTCTCACATGGTTGTCCATTGAAGCTAAGCAGGGCTGCGCCTGGTCGGTAACTGGATGGAAGACCACATGGGAAAGCATGCTGGAAGAGGTGTTAGTGAGGCCAGCAGGGTGCACTCAACCTGCAGTCTGTGTGGGCCCCAGTATAGTGAGGGGGACTCTATACTGCTAAGTGAGCGCTGTCTATTAGATGAGACGTTACACTGAGGTCCTGACTCCCTGTGGTTGGGAAAAATCGTAGGATGTGCTTTGATAAAGAGTAGGGGTTTAACCCCCGCATCCTGGCCAAATTTGCCCACTGGCCTATGTCCATCAATAATTGGCTTCATCACTGTCTCCTCTCCAGGAGCTGGTGTGTGGTCTGGTGGTGGATGAGGAGATTCCCCCTAATGTTTAAAATGCTTTGAGTGTCTAGAAAAGCGCTATATAAATGTAAGGAGTTATTATTATTATTATTATTATTATTATTATTATTATATGGGTGATTGCCCAGGGTGACATCTTGTTAGGGATGGCATGAAGAGAACCCCCCACCCCGCTCTTCAGCTTCGTCCGCGACCAAACAACATCCACACAACGCCACTCCTCACTTTCGTCTGCGACACCACTCTTGACCACCCCGCTTGCGTGAGTGAGGCATGAGCACCATCTGGGCAGCACAGTTCTTATTTGCCTAGAGCCCCAGTTAGGCTTGCGCCACTCCTGCAAAACACTATTGGCTGATTTTGAAAAGTAGGAAGAGATATTCTATATCCTGTTTCAGTTAAGATTGTCCAACATCAAATAAAAATGAACATTTCAAAGCACTTCAAAGATTCATAAGAATTTCAGTTTTCTGAGTCAAGCTGTGTTTGCTGGGCCGTTCCTCTAGCTGTATCACCACTGGCAGAGGTGGTAGAAGAATGGTGTGGAGATTCGGTGTGAGGATGAGAGTCACAGTGTGTGTTAAAACACCTATACACTGTTCTTCGTCATCTAGTATGGATTCTTTTAATATTGCTTTCTCACTTTCCCAGCAGAGCAGTGCTAACTGTTTTGCGCATGTAGCGAGCTAGAAGACAGGTGAGGAGATTTGTGAAGATAAAATGCTTTACGAGTCAGTTGGTTCAAAGTACATTATTACGAGTTTGGTCAAGTTTAAAACACATGTATGCATCTTATTTGTTTTATACTGTTATTTGTATGCAATAAATTCAAGAGTTTACACTTAGCTGATGATTGATAATAGGGGTTGTTTGGCATGCTGTCCCAGGAGAGAGCCATGAGCTTATAAGATCTTTGAGCCCTGGCCTCTCTCCCGTTAGCAGGGCGAGAGGGGAGTTTGAGCTCAGGTAGATCTTGATGAACTCCCCTGACCCGTTTCTGACTAATGACAGATATAGGGATCGCTAAAGAGATGTAGGCTGGTGGCAAGTAAAGAAGACACAAAACAAGCAAATTACATTTTTCTTAAATGGGGTTAAGACTGCTGTTTGACAAGGAAAAGATTACAGCGGTAATATATATATATATATATATATATATATATATATATATATATATATATATATATATATATTTTTTTTTTTTTTTTTTTTTTTTTTTTTTTTAAGGTACTTTATGATATGTTATGGTATGATATGATATGGCAACAATGTCCTACAGTGAATCTAACTTAGAAATTTCAAATTTAGATATTTCCTTTTAATTAATAATTTTGTTATTTGAAATGATTTAATTGGTGTTGCAGTATTATAAGCTTTAACACAGAACTTATAAATGACACCTTATACATACTTTCCATCAACTGTAGTTCCATCAGCTTTCATTTATTGCATTCTTTTTTGATGAATATTATTGAAAACCAATATATATATATATATATATATATATATATATATATATATATATATATATATATATATATATATATATATATATATACAGTAATTGTACATAATTGTATTATCATGTATACGACATACAGTAAATTAAAAAATTTTCTCCAGTAAATATTATAACAAATAAATAACAAGTCTGGTATATCCAGATGTATCAGAATAACGTATCTACTAGCTAACAATGTTTATATATTATACTATATACACTATACTAATCCTGTCTTATATGACTCTGAACTAACTTACTTGAACTGTCTGTACAAAAAAAGAAATAAAGCATGTTAGCACAGCTAATTGAACCTTACATCACACAATTTGTACATTTTCCATGAAACATACATTATACATACATGTATCATCAAGATATCTTATTTTTACAGGACTAACAACAAAAATCTGTCAACTTCCAAGAAACAGTAAATAAACTTTGTATAGCGTGAAATAATAAACTCACATCAGAAAACATGATTACTGTTTGACATGAAGTCCACCACACTACGCAATCCGCGTTGTCTGCAACAAGGTCCAAAATCAATGTCCTTAAAATGTCATCTTTGAGTTTATTCATTCATTCGTTTTCTTTTTAGCTTAGTCCCTTTAATAATCTGGGGTCTCTGCAGCAGAATGAACCGCCAACTTATCCAGCATATGTTTTACACAGCAGATGCCCTTCCAGCTACAACCCATCAATGGGAAACATCCATACACACTCATTCACACACATACACTGTGGACAAACTAGCTTACCCAATACACCTTTAGTTTAACAATTGTATATTAAAGGTTTTTAGTAAGTATTTACCACAAAACATTTAAAACATAATTTCCATAAATTTATCACAGATTGTAACACACAGCTCAACACGATGCAAACATGGCCTCTTTGCTCAGTCACGTATGCGAGCACACATGCCCACACATACACATTGCGAGACGAGAGCGGACATCTCTTAAACAGGCCATAGCCAATTTTTAACATATAAGAGGGATGTGGATATTTGAAATGTTCAATTAACTTAAGTTGCATGTTTTTGAACTGTGGGAGGAAACTAGGGAAGCCGGAAACCCACACGAGCACGGTGAGAACAAGCGAACTTCGCACAGAAATGTTGACTGGTCCAGTCGGACTTTAACCAGTGACATTCTTGCTGTGAAGCAACAGTGCTAATAACTGGGCCACCATGTTACCCAATCTAGAAAAAGGAAAGAGAATAGGGGTGGGAGGAGGGGATTCTTTAAGACAAAGATACTGAGGTAAGAAACTCTGGTTATTTATTGGGAGTTTGGAATCGCCTGAATGACTAATCATGTGTTAGCTAATGCAGGACCAGCTGTGGACAATCATAAGCATGTGATCCTCTCGAAATTAGTTTAAAAATAAACTTCACTATGTTTGATTTAATATACTCTACCTGTCAAAAGTTTGGAATTAAGATTATTAAAATTTGTTGATATTTTGTTTTATTGCTCATTGAGGCTGCATTTTTTTGATGAAAAATACAGTAAAAACGGTACAATTTTAAATATGTTTTCTTATTGAATATAGTTTCAAATGTATTTTTGTGATTCAAACCTGAAAATTCTTAATCATTACTAAAATGTATGTTATAACTAACAGTTTTATTTGCAATCTTTTTTACTGTACATTATAAATACATCTGTAATTTTAAAAAGTATATTTTGAACTTTATTGTCATTCTTCAAGACTCCTAAAAGTAAAAATTTGTCACTGTTTCCATGATACTATGGAGCAAAAACATAAAATAAAATGAAAAAGCACTGATAACTGTAAGAATCATTATTAGTACCAATAATAACGTCATACTAGACCAGCAATTTGTATCGTATTATAATGATTTGTCAAGGATCAGTGTGACATTGAAGGCTTGAATTATGACAATGAAATTCAGTTTAGAATTTTTGTGATAAATTAAATTTAAAACTACATTCAGCTTTTTAAATTTGTAATAATGTTTCACAAGTTCACAGTTTTTTCTGTATTTTTTATTCTGCCTTGTTGAGTAGAATTGATTTCTTTTAAACATAAATAAACTTTTGACTGGTAGTGCATTTTGGTAAGATCAGCTATATTTTAGACTTTATTGTTTGTTGTTTTGTTAGATTCAAGTTACATATAGCTGTGGCAATTTGTTGAATTGTATTAGGTTGTTGAATTGTATTGGGATTTTTGCTTAAGTAACAGCATTCATTCCCGCTACATGCAGCACAATCTCATGGCAATTCGTAACATTTTGATTTAGTGGCTAATTCGTATGAATTCATGTGATCTAATTAGTACGATTTGCTCATCACCTGATGACGATTGGGGTTAGGGGTGGGGTTGGGTGTCACGCCTCCTTTTTAAAATCGAACATTTTCGTTTGACTGAACTCGAATAACCCACTAAACTGACAAAACGTAAAATACTTATGTTTCCTCGTGAGATCAGGCTGCTACATGAGATACTGGTCTGTTATGCAATGCCCTGTTAGACTGCATTTCTGAGTAATTTTTATATTTTTTATTGCCATGCTCTCATTATGGTGGTTTTAAGAGGTGGACTAATTTATATCAGATGCAACTGGTGGCCTCAGTGTAAAATACACAGCCATCCACTGATTGATATACAGTATATTATACCAGACAGTACAAATAACCATAATAAAGCTATCATAAAATGATCCACACAGTTTTATGAAGCCATAATTGCTTTGTGTGAAAAAAATGGTTGAAATATGTTGTTAATCACTCACTGACAATGCTCACAAAAATTAATTAGGTTTGGTGTTGACACAATGACATTTTGTTATGAGACACTTGAGATGTTTGAAATCACTGGTGTCCATGTTGTTTCATAAATGGCTTATTTGATAAGAGAGTTGCAGTGAAGGTGATGATTTAGTTAATAACACAACATTCTGTGTAGCTTTCGAACACTTGTATTCAACTCGGGCTCATTGGAGAGCACCAAATACGTCCCAGGAGGGAATTTTTGTTTGCAGTTTTTGTTTTTACTAGTCCACCAGAGGCTGCTGTGTACGTTTTTTGAGATCTCAAATTTCTCTCGCAAGTGCCATTCGTGCCTGACTGACTGTATGACTGACAGACTGACCCATCCTTTCCTTCCCTAAACCCAACCAATGTTTTCAAAAGCACCGATTCACCCGCCCACCCACTTTTAAAAAGCAATCCAGAAAAAGAAAAGCCCTCATCTGATTTTACCACATTCGCACCCTGAATATTTACTTGCTTATTTAATTTTTTTGGCTTCTGTTTTTATCTTAACCACTTTCTGGAACCGTTCTTCAATAGTCATCAACTCCTGGAGCTGGAGCTAAGCTAACAAAATAACTTATGATAGCAATCCAGAAATTAGTAGGCCAAATTTATATGACAAATATCAAATAATCATCCATTCATTTTCTTTTTGGAGTAGTCCCTTTATGAATCTGGGGTCGCCACAGCGGAATTACCAGCCAACTCATCCAGCATATGTTTCACGCAGCGGATGCCCTTCTAGCTGCAACCCATCACTGGGAAACATCCATACACACTCATTGACACTACGGACAAGTTTAGCTTACCCAGTTCAGCTATACCACGTCTTTGGACTTGTGGGGGAAGGTGATTTAAACTATTATATAAATAAACCTTAATACTGTGTTTGATAATTAGTAAATCTGTTTTGTTCAAATGCACTAATATATATTAGCTATATTCATTGAGAAATGGATGAAAAAATATTTATTTTCACAATGGAGTGTACTCATTTATGCTGAGCACTGTATGTAGTAGTGCTTGTTATAAACTATTTACATATTCTTATTTGTAAATAATATATTCCTGTATAAATAGTCCTTGTAATCAGCATATGATCATACTTTGTGCGTGTGTAATCCAACTTAAACAGGAACAGCTGTGTGTGAGGTGCATGACGGGACTTGTAGTCCTTATAATGGCAGATATGGAGTCCTTGGCGATCTGCGTGTTTACCAGCGATCTAACAGGATTAGAAAGCTGGTGATTGTGACATTATTCATATTATTAATAAAATCAAGTTATACATATATTATTATAAATAATAATAATAATAATAATAATAATAATAATAATAATAATAAACTTAGCCCTGTTAATGTCTACTGAAATAGCATAACTTTCTCTCAAATGGAACACATTTAGGATGGGGCTATTAGGGCGTGACTCGTTTCTGCTCTGCCTTCATCCATTCTTCAATTTTCCTTCATTTTTTAGCAACATCGATCTTTTAACAATCCCATCTTTCAAAGGATAAAATCATGTACTGCATTTTTTCTCTTTTAATTTTTCATTTCAGGACCATTGCAAATGGATGTACAGTATGTCCCGATAGCAGACAATTTTAACTTTCCTTTCATTTTTGTTTTGTTTCATTTAATTAGCTTTACTAGCTCTCAAACATATTAACCATAGTCACATGGACATTTGTACTATTTAAGAGGTTTCTTTTCTATTTGTAGAATTTGCTATTACAATATTCATAAAATGAATGAAGTATCCAAAGCACACAATCCTTTCCCTTCCCAAAATTCTAAGAAAAGTCTAAAGTTAGCTTTAGACACAGAATGCCTGGGAGAACATTAGTGTTGAAGTTCTCGGGAAATATATTGAAACTCTGCCAGAGAGATTTGCTTTTGATATCTGACATACCAGATATCACAGTTAAGTGGATAAAAAACATTCCCTTCATCTGATATTTATTGTGCTCATAGCAACCATCTGCATGTTTCATGAACATTGAAACATTGTGAAATTCTGTTTTGCAGAGGAAAAGATCATATATACATATTTGAATACATTTTTTTCTTAAATATAAACCATGTACAAATTTAGAAATAATTATTTCATGCATTACTGAGAAATAGATGGAATACAGCTGCGGATACTCAGATTAATAAAGCATCATTTTTATGACACTATACAACAATAATTTATATATATTTTTTACTTTACTGTAATGGTTTAGTTTAGGATTGGGGTAGAGATAGACATTAATAAATAAAACTGTAATAGGTAATTTAATAAATAACATGAATAATACTTGGTATAATTACTGTTTTTATATTACTATAATTGTTTGGTTTAGAGTTGGGGTAGATGTAGACATTAATAAAATACACTTTTAATGGGTAATTTAATAAATAATATGATTAATACTTTTTATATTTACTGTTTCTACTTTGCTGTGATGGTTGGGATTAGGGTAGACGTTAATAAAATACAATTAGTTGACAATTCAATAAATAATATAAACAATTAGCATTAACTTCTGGCCACAGCTGTATCTCTTGCTGTACAACCTACACGAAAGGCTGATTCGACATCACCACTGCTTACACGAATGTAACCAACCTTGTCAACTTGTGGAACGGGGCTTTACATCTTCACTGACCTCTGACTGATCTTCAGAGTGTTCTGATGTTCTGAGGATGTTGAATTTTAAAAGGTGTAGCTGTCTGAGATGGCGAATGGAAACCTGTGCATCCGCATACAGTTAGGTCCTCAGATATTTAGACGTCAACTCAATTTTTGGCTCTATACACCAGCACAATGGATTTGAAATGAAACAAACACGTTGTACTTTAACTGCAGACTATTAGCTTTAGTTTGAGGGTATTTACATCCAAAACAGGTGAATGCTGTAGGAATTACAACAGTTTGCATATGTGCCTCCCACTTGTTAAGTGCCCAAAAGTAACTGGACAGAATAATAATCAGAAACAAAGCTTTCACTTTTTAATACTTGGTTGCACATCCTTTGCAGTCAATTACATCCTGAAGTCTGGAATGCATAGACATCACTAGATGCTGGGTTTCATTCCTGATGGTGCTCTGCCAGGCTTCTACAGCAACTGTCTTCAGTTCCTACTTGTTCTAGGGGCATTTTCCCTTCAGTTTTGTCTTCAGCAAGTGAATTGCATGCTCAATTGAATTTACTTGGCCTGTGCATAACATTCCACTTATTTCCCTTCAAAAACTCTTTGGTTGCTTTTGCAGTATGCAGTAGCTCATTCTCCATCTGCACTGTGAAGCGCCGTCCAGTGAGTTCTGTAGCACTTGGCTTATTATGAGCAGAAAATATTGCCTGAAACACTTCAGAATTCATCCTGCTGCTTTTGTCAACAGTCACATCATCAATAAATACAAGAGAACCAGTTCCATTGACAGCCATAGGTGCCCGCGCCATGTCACTACTACCACCATGCTTCACTGCTTAGGATCATGAGCAGTTCATTTCCTTCTCCATGCTCTTCTCTTCCCATCACTCTGGTACACGTTGATCTTGATCTCATATGTTCATATGATGTGGATTCAGCACTGTGAAGGCTTTTTTAGAACCCTAATTTGGCCTTCCTGTTTTTTTAGGCTCACCAATGGTTTACATCTTGTGGTGAACCCTCAGTATTCACTCTGGTGTAGTTTTTTTCTTGATTGTTGACTCTGACACACATACACCCCCCTCCTGGAGAGGGTTCTTGATCTGGCCAACTGTTGTAAAGGGTGTTTTCTTCACCAGGGAAAGAATTATTTGGTCGTCCACCACAGTTGTTTCCGTGGTCTTTCAGGTCTTTTGGTGTTGAAGAGTTCACGGGTGTTTTCTTCCCTTTTAAGAACACTTAATATTTCTGATGGATATCTCTCTGATGGATTTGTTTTGTTTTTTCAGCCTAATGATGGCTTGCTTCACTGATAGTGACAGCTCTTTGGATCTCATCTTGAGAGTTCACAGTAACAGATCTAAATGCAAAAAGCACACTTGAAATGAACTCTGGACCTTTTATCTGCTCCGTATTATTGGAATAACGAGGGAATAACACACATGAAACAGCTTAGAAGCCAGTTGTTCAATTACTTTTGGACCCTTGAAAAGTGGGAGGCACATATGCAAACTGTTGTAAATCCTACAGCGATCATCTGATTTGGATGTACATACCTTTGAATTAAAGCTAACAGTCTGCAGTTAAAGCACATCTTGTTGTTTAATTACAAATCCATTGTGTTGGTGAGTAGAGACAAAAATGTTTGAATTGTGTCAATGTCCAAATATTTAAAGAGCTAACTTTATATTAAATGAGGGAGGGGTTTAGATGTATATTCAGGTGAGTTTGAGACAAGACAACATAATTGGTGTGGTTGTAGTTAGATTTTGGTTGGTTGGTTGGTTTTAGTTGGATTTTTCTTGGTTGGTTGGTTTAAGTTGATTTTTGTTGGTTGGTTTTAGTTGGATTTTGGTTGGTTGGTTGGTTGGTTGGGTTGGTTTTAATTGAATTTCTGTTGGTTGGTTGGTTGGTTGGTTGGTTTAAGTTGATTTTTGTTGGTTGGTTTTAGTTGGATTTTGATTGGTTGGCATTAATGGAATTTTGGTTGGTTGGTTTAAGATGTATTTTGGTTGGTTGGTTTTAGTTGAATTTTGATTGGTTGGTTAGTTGGTTTTAGCTGGGTTTTGGTTGGATGGTTTTAGTTGGATTGTGATTTATTCATTCATTTTCTTTTCGGCTTAGTCCCTTTATTAATCAGGTCAGTTGCCACAGCGGAATGAATCGCCAACTTATCCAGAATATATTTTATGCAGTGGATGCCTTTCCAGCCACACTCAACACTGGGAAACACCCATGCACTTTTGCATTCATACACATACACTATGGCCAATTTAGCTTAGTCAATTCACCTATGTCGCATGTCTTTGGACTGTGGGGGATACCGAAGCACCCGAAGGACACCCACGCGAACATGGGAAGGACAAGCAACTAACCCAGCTGTGCTCGAACCAGTGACCTTCTTGCTGTGAGGTAATCATGCTACCCACTGTGCTACCGTTATGCCTTAATTGGTTACTTGGTTTAAGTTGAATTTTGGTTGGTTGGTTGGTTGGTTGGTTGGTCGTACATGAATGTAACCAACCCTGTCAACTTGTAAGACGCTTTACATTTTCACTGACCTCTGACGGATCTTCAAAGTGTTCTGATGTTCTAAGGATGTGAAGTTTTAGAAGGTGTAGCTGTCTGAGATGGTGAATGTGATCCTGTGCATCCATAAATACTAAATGCAGGAAGGATTTAGAAGTATATTCAGCAGAGTTTGAGACTTCATTTTCATCAAAAACAACCCAGATGTGCTGGAAATAGACAACTCTGCCTACATCGAGGAAATAAATAAATGGCAAAGCATACTTATACTTGAATTTCGCTCAATTTCCCTCATAAAAAATTGCATCTTTGTTTACTTTGCTAGTTAATAAGCCCATACCTGCATTAGAGATAGAAAGCATATGGTTTATAGTGCCTTTTGTGGATCAAGTGCCATTACATATTTTAGGATTTTGCTAAAAACTGCAGGCAGATTCATACATTTCCAATAAGCCTTGAGAAAAAAAAAACCCAAAAAAGCAAGATATACTGTAGTTACAATTGAAAGTAGGTACAATATACCTTCATACTGTTCTTTATTGTTTTTGTTTTTGCTATTTTCACTCATTTTGTTTTTACTACATTGCGTTTAAAAAAAAGCTAAAAACATTTACAACTAAAAACCTTGTAAATACTTGCCTAACACTTTCCACCTGAGAAAAATAAGTAATAAAAAAGTAATAGGCTTTATATCTTACATTGTGACTTTATATATCACAATTTCATCTGTTTCCTGCAACTGCAAAGCTCCATCTAACATTGTGACAGTGTATCTCACAACTCATATGTCATTACATCTAATGTAACGTTATATAAAACCATCCAACTTCATATTACAAAACTGCAGTGTTATATCTTTCTCTGTGTGTAGCTAAATGTATCATTTTAAACTTATCACGTATTTACCCTTTTTATTCTTTACTTTGTGCCTAAAGGCAGCTTTCATGAGTTATACCTGGAATTTTCTATGTGGATTTTATTTATTTATTTCATTGCTGGAGAAAGAGATGCACTTTTATCTATACAACCTTTGATATCTGTGAAATGTTCCACCACCTAAACATGACTGAACTAGTTAACAAACAGGTTTAAGTGAATTTATATTATGATTACATCTTTGTTTCCCATACTTGCAGCTTTGTATCTGCCATTGTGATACGATTTCTCACAAGTGTAACTTAATATCAGACAGTGCAACTTTTTATCTAAAAATTGCGACAATAAATCTTACCGTACGACTTTATCATTTTTAACTTTATCTAATAATTGCCCTTTCTTGGGTCTTTTTAAAGAAAGTGATTTTTTTTTTTGTTTTTGTTTTTTCATATTCCTGATATCTATGAAGTGTTTGTGCCTACACTAAAACTTTAAATATCTAAACAAAACATCATCCAAAAAATATACAATGTTTTTTTATCAAATCATTTAGAATTTGAAAATTACAATTACAATATTTGCTCATTATAATTGCTACTTTATTTCTGAAATTAGCATATTATTGATCATAATTATAAATTAATAACAGTACTATAAATCAAAACGACAAAAGTGTGATTATATTTATTTATATTTATTATACTTTGTATTTTTTACACTTAAATAGTTTTGATTGGTTGTAGTTGGATGTTGGTTGGGTGGTTGGTTGTTTTTTTTTTTTTGATTGGTTGGTTTTAGTTGGATTGTGGTTGGCTGGTTTTAGTTGGATTTCGATTGGTTGGTTTTAGTTGGATTTTGGTTGGATGGTTTTAGTTGGATTTTAATTGCTTGGTTTTGATTGGTTGGTTTTAGTTGGATTTTGGTTGGTTGGTTTTAGTTGGATTTTGGTTGGATGGTTTTAGTTGGATTTTGGTTGGATGGTTTTAGTTGGATTTTGATTGCTTGGTTTTGATTGGTTGGTTTTAGTTGGATTTTGGTTGGTTGGTTAGTTGGTTTTAGTTGGATTTTGGTTGGATGGTTTTAGTTGAATTTTGATTGGTTGGTTTTAATTGGTTGGTTTTAGTTGGATTTTGGTTGGTCACTTAGTTGGTTTTAGTTGGATTGGGGTTGGCTGGTTGTAGTTGGATTTTGGTTGGTTACTTAGTTGGTTTTAGTTGGATTATGGTTGGCTGGTTTTAGTTGGATTTTGGTTGGATGGTTTTAGTTGGATTTTGATTGCTTAGTTTTGTTTGGTTGGTTTTGTTATGAAGCGGACAGGAGACAGAGGTAAGGAAACGTTAGGGTGTTTATTGAATGACAACAAGGAGCACATGAAGGATAGCCAGGAGGATCAGGAATGATGTTGGGGTCTTCTCCTCCGTGGCTGGGTAACAGGAATACACGAGGATGGACAGCACACACCAGATACAGCTGACAGAGGATGACACAGACTTGGAAGGACTGGAAGACAGGACGATACGGGAGGACCAGGAAGACTAGGGAGGAATACAAAGAGAACAGGTAAGTAAATCGTTTGTCTAGCTGAGGATGACTACGCTGAGTGGTCGCTCAGTTGTCCGCTTTCGTCGAGACGAGCCCGGACAATGAGCGACTGGAGTGCTGTGCTTTTATCTGGTGCTCGTGAATGTGATGCAGCTGTGTGCTCATTAGAAGTCAGGTGATGGTGATCTTCGTGAGTGGGGATCGTGAGAGCCTGACCAATCCGTGACAGTACCCCCCTCCCCAGGGCCCGCTCCTGAGGGCCGACACCTCCGACGCCGTGGTGGTCTCCCTCTGCCTCTAGGCGCTGGGAACTCAGGGTGGCTCTCATGAAACTCCACCATGAGACTAGGATCGAGAATATCAGCTCTGGGAACCCATGTCCTTTCTTCGGGGCCGTACCCTTCCCAGTCCACCAGGTACTCCAACTGGCCACCACGACGTCGGGAACGCAAGATCTCCTTCACTGCGTAGACGGCTCCTTCTTCTAGGAGCAGTGGAGGAGGGGGTTCCTCTTCGTGGTCAGGCTCTGTGGAGGGAAGAACAGGATCGTGATAGGGTTTCAGGAGTGATACGTGGAATGTAGGGTGAATACGGTAGTGAGAGGGTAATTGTAGTTTGTAGGTGACGGGGTTAACCTGTTCCACGATGGTGAAGGGACCAACAAATCGGGGACTTAACTTGCGAGAGGGCAGTCGCATGCGTATGTCCCGGGTGGATAGCCACACCTTTTGTCCGGGTGTGTATCTGGGTTCTTCAGACCTTCTCCTATCGGCGGTTACCTTGCTTCGACGGACTGCCCTCTGCAGATGTTGATGAGCCTCGTCCCAGACTCTCTCGCTCTCCCGGAACCAGTGATCCACTGCGGGGACATCAGATGGTTCGCCATCCCAGGGAAAGAGCGGTGGTTGGAAGCCCAGGACGCACTGGAATGGCGTGAGTCCGGTGGAGGGTTGCCGCAGTGAATTTTGGGCATATTCTGCCCAGCCCAAATACTGGCTCCAGGAGTTCTGGTGACCACTGCAGAAGGTCCTCAGGAACCGTCCCACCTCCTGAATCTTCCTCTCTGTCTGCCCGTTGGTTTGGGGATGATATCCAGAAGAGAGGCTGACGGCCACACCTAGGAGCTTGAAGAAGGCTTTCCATAGACGTGAGATGAACTGTGGACCTCTGTCCGACACAATATCTTCTGGAATACCAAATGACCTGAAGACTTGATTAAAGATATTGTCGGCAGTTTCAAAGGCTGTGGGAAGACCTTTCAGAGGGATTAGTTTGACAAACTTTGAGAATCTATCTACTATGACTAGAATACAGGTATTACCTTCTGACGAAGGGAGGTCAGTGATAAAGTCCACTCCTAGGTGTGACCAGGGACGGTTCGGAATCGGCAAGGGATGGAGCTTTCCAGCGGGTAGATGACGTGGGCTCTTGGATTGGGCACAGTCCTTACAGCCCTGAACATATTGCCTCACATCCCTTGCCATGTTTGGCCACCAGAATCGTTGGGATACTAGCGAGAGAGTATTGTTGATCCCTGGATGTCCAGTGCCTAGCGAGGTATGTAAGGAGTGGATCAGATCTACCCGGTGTTCAGGTGGTATGAACTGCCGATGAGGAGGGCATCCCGGCGGAGCAGGAGCTTCCGGAGTGGCAACGACTGGAGGAGCGTTCCAGGTGATCGGACAAATGGAGATGTGTTCGGGAAGAATCTTCGTTGGGAGTTCTTCATGATCGTGATGCTCGTGTAAACGAGAGAGAGCGTCTGCTCTTAGATTCTTGGGTCCTGGACGATAGGAAATGGAGAAATCAAAACGTGAGAAGAAAAGTGACCATCTGGCTTGACGTGGACATAGTCTCTTGGCCTCTTTGATGTACTGGAGGTTTTTGTGATCTGTGATCACCTGGAACGGATGTTTGGCTCCCTCCAACCAGTGACGCCACTCCTCCAAGGCTAGCTTGATTGCTAGAAGCTCCCTGTCTCCTATGCTGTAATTCTGCTCCGCCGGGCTCAACTTCCGAGAGAAATAGGCACAGGGATGCAGTCGGGGCGGTGTATCATGATGTTGAGATAATACTGCCCCGACGCCGGTGGTGGATGCGTCCACTTCCACCACGAAAGGAAGATTTGGGTCAGGATGAGTCAGGAGTGGGGCCCTTGTGAACTCCTTCTTAAGAAGGCGGAAGGCTGCGGCTGCTTCTTTGGTCCACTCCAGTCCTTTGGGTTTACCCTTGAGGAGATTAGTGAGAGGTGATGTAATCCTGCTGTAGTCCTTGATAAATCGTCTATAAAAGTTAGCAAACCCAAGAAACCTCTGGAGCTCCTTAATGGAAGTGGGTTCTGACCAGGATAGAACAGCCTCAATTTTCTTCCCATCCATACGTATACCGGTTTGGTCAATGATGTATCCCAGGAAATGAATCGACTTCTGGTGGAATGAGCATTTCTCCGCTTTGAGGTAGAGGTGATGTTCTCTCAATGTGTGTAGGACCTCCGCAACGTGTTGGCGATGTTCGGCCTCACTCCGGGAGTAAATGAGGATGTCATCTATGTACACTATTACACAGTGGTGAAGAAACTCCCGGAGGACTTCATGAATGAAGTTTTGGAATACGGAGGGGGCGTTGACCAGACCGTAAGGCATGACCTCATATTCATAGTGGCCAGTAGGGGTCACGAATGCTGTCTTCCATTGGTCCCCCTCACGTATTCTTATCAGATTATACGCGCTGCGGAGGTCCAATTTAGTGAAGACTTTAGCTTCTCGGAGCTGTTCCAAAGCGGCTGGTACCAGAGGAAGGGGATATCGGTATTTTACTGTACCGTTATTTAGGACCCTGTAGTCGATGCATGGACGCAGCCCTCCGTCCTTCCTGGCCACAAAGAAGAAGCTTGAGGCGGCTGGTGATTTTGAGTGACGTATGTACCCCTGACTCAGAGCCTCCCTTATGTAATCTTCCATTGCCTGATTCTCTGGAAGCGAGAGCGGGTAGATCCTACCTCTTGGCAACTGGGCATCTGGAACTAGGTCGATCGCGCAGTCCCATGGCCGATGCGGCGGTAGCTGGGAAGCTCTCTTGGGGCAGAAGACATCATGAAAGGAGCTGTACTCCTTAGGAATGTGGATAGACTGCTTCTCAGGAGGGCTCTCGACCGATGTTGCAAACAAAGAAATGGGGGGTTCCGACCTTGAAGAGGGAGATTTGGAAAACAGGCAGGTGTACATCCAGATCCCCATTTCTTTATCTCTCCTGTGCCCCAAGAGATGATGGGATCGTGCTTCACCAGCCACGGGCGCCCTAGAATGATGTCCATATTTGCACCCTCCAGAACCAGAAATTGAATCCTCTCTTGATGTAACACCCCCACTTGAAGAAGGATGTCTTCGCATTGTCGATGGATACGGGTCGAAGATCGAGTGCACTGGGTTATCGGTTGTATCTGGTATATATGCGAGGACGCCTCAGTACGGAGGTGGAGTTGACGACAGAGGGATTGGGAGATGAAGTTCCCTGCTGACCCGGAGTCGATGAGGGCTGTGACAAGGAGAGAAATAGAGGCAGTAGTTATTTGTACGGTGGTAGTAAGTGGTTTACATTGTTCAATATTCGTACTGAATACACTCACTGAAGTCCGAATGGGACGAAGGGGACACTCCATACGGGTGTGTCCACTGACACCGCAGTATAGACACAGACCCCGGGTCAGCCTCCTCTGTCGTTCCGCTGATGTCAGTCTTCCAGACTCTATTATCATGGGTTCTGGTTCTGGAGAGGCTGTTGACTCAGGCGATTGGAGGAGTGCAGACGAGGGGGTGATGGTGTCCTGTTGATAGGAACGAAGACGATCGGAACATCGGAGAGAATGTTGGATGAATCTCTCCAGACCCATTGTATCATCTAATGTGGCCAGTTGGATTCGGAGAGTGGGTTCCAAGCCGAGCCGGTACGTGGTCAACAACGATCTCTCATTCCATCCACTTGCAGCTGCTAGAGTGCGAAACCGGAGAGCATATTCCTGTGTAGATAGAGTACCTTGCTTTAGATGATACAGCTGCTCTCCAGCGGCTACTTCCCCATCAGAACGTCCAAACACCTCTTTGAAATACTCCGTGAAGGTAGTGATGGAATTCATGACCGGCCCGGCTTGGTTCCAGATCGTCTCAGCCCATTTAAGTGCAGGTCCAGAGAGTAGAGATACGATGTAGGCGATCTTTGACTTATCTGTGGGATATAGAGAAGGTTGCATTTCGAATATGAGGGAACATTGTAACAGAAAACCATTGCACTCCCCCGCTCCGCCTGAGTAGGGCGCTGGTCGGGCCATGGGACTGGAAGGAAGGGCCGAAGAAGAAACTGTGGAGGCGGAAGTGCTCGGTGCTGGTGGTGCGTTGGAAAGTGGAGCTGGTGGCTGTAGAATCCGCTTCAACTGGTCCACCAGCTCTTGAAAGTGATCGGGGGTGCTCATGTTGTCGTCGTTATTGGTCCGGGCTTCTGTTATGAAGCGGACAGGAGACAGAGGTAAGGAAACGTTAGGGTGTTTATTGAATGACAACAAGGAGCACATGAAGGATAGCCAGGAGGATCAGGAATGATGTTGGGGTCTTCTCCTCCGTGGCTGGGTAACAGGAATACACGAGGATGGACAGCACACACCAGATACAGCTGACAGAGGATGACACAGACTTGGAAGGACTGGAAGACAGGACGATACGGGAGGACCAGGAAGACTAGGGAGGAATACAAAGAGAACAGGTAAGTAAATCGTTTGTCTAGCTGAGGATGACTACGCTGAGTGGTCGCTCAGTTGTCCGCTTTCGTCGAGACGAGCCCGGACAATGAGCGACTGGAGTGCTGTGCTTTTATCTGGTGCTCGTGAATGTGATGCAGCTGTGTGCTCATTAGAAGTCAGGTGATGGTGATCTTCGTGAGTGGGGATCGTGAGAGCCTGACCAATCCGTGACAGGTTTTAGTTGGATTTTGGTTGGTTGGTTAGTTGGTTTTAGTTGGATTTTGATTGGTTGGTTTTGATTGGTTGGTTTTAGTTGGATTTTGGTTGGTCACTTAGTTGGTTTTAGTTGGATTGTGGTTGGCTGGTTTTAGTTGGATTTTGGTTGGTTACTTAGTTGGTTTTAGTTGGATTATGGTTGGCTGGTTTTAGTTGGATTTTGGTTGGATAGTTTTAGTTGGATTTTGATTGCTTGGTTTTGATTGGTTGGTTTTAGTTGGATTTTGGTTGGTTGGTTAGTTGGTTTTAGTTGGATTTTGGTTGGATGGTTTTAGTTGGATTTTGATTGGTTGGTTTTAATTTGGTTGGTTTTAGTTGGATTTTGGTTGGTTACTTAGTTGGTTTTAGTTGGATTGTGGTTGGCTGGTTTTAGTTGGATTTTGGTTGGATAGTTTTAGTTGGATTTTGATTGGTTGGTTTTGATTGGTTGGTTTTAGTTGGATTTTGGTTGGATGGTTTTAGTTGGATTTTGCTTGGATGTTATAGTTGGATTTTGATTGCTTGGTTTTGATTGGTTGGTTGGTTTGTTTTAATTGAATTTTGGTTGACTGGTTTTAGTTCGATTTTGGTTAGCTGGTTTTAGTTGGATTTTGATTGCTTGGTTGGTTTAAGTTGAATTTGGTTGCTTTGTTGGTTTTAGTTGGATTGTGTTGGTTGGTTATTTTTAGTTGATTTTTGATTGGTTGGTTGGTTTAAGTTGAATTTTGTGTGGTTGGTTTTAGTTGGTTTTTTATTGGTTGGTTGGTTAGTTTTAGTTGGCAGTTGGCTGGTTTTAGTTGGGTGTTGATTGGTTGGTTTAGTGATTATTTTGTTTATGTTTTTTTCCCTTGATGTTTATGAAATGTTCAGTTGATCTACTTGTAAATGTTCCATTTCATTTAAACAATTTAAAAATTGATTTATATGAGTAATCAAATTTTTGTAACATGCTAATGTAACATTAGAGCTATTGCAAATTATGTATAGCATTACCTGAGATTTCTAATCATTAAAATCTATTGATATCCCAATACATCCTTCCATCCAACACAGAAAAAAAACTGACATTACCTATATTTTCCATATTATTGAAAAGTTTTTACTGGTATTTTTACAGAAAGTTTTCCAGGAAAAGTCTGTAAGTGTGACATACTAAGAGCTAATGACTCTCTTTCTCTCTCACGTGCACATACACATAAACACATACAAGTACATTCCCTGCTTGCCCTGTTGGCTCCCTGGGTCTGACCTTGACTGCTTGGCTTTTGGTAACTGGAAGTAAAGTCTTCTCGTTTAAATTCAGCTGGGTTGCCAGGCCCTCCCTCCTGACCCATTGATCTGGGTGGATTGCAGGTGTGGTATTCATGAGAGCGGCTGGGGATTTGTCCTATAAAGTTAAAATATAGTCCTGCTACCGACTGCCATGTTTTATTCAGAAGCTCGTCTCCCTCAACTGCACCGACCGGGTACCAAAACTATTCAAAGTCTTATATTCATCTTATTGTTTCTATTTCCATCTCTCACTTTCTCTCTTTTTTTACAGTTACACAAAGCAGTGGCACAAAACGCAGCACACTTTAGAGGAGTTGTTCATCCAGAAATGTAATTCGGTCATTTTTTAGCCACCTTTATGTTGTAACATTGAAACTTTTTTTTGTGATGTTGTGATTGTTGTAACGTGTTGTAACATTTTTGAAAATGACCTTTCATGCAGTGTGTAACACAGCTCTAAGTAAAGCGAATTATCCAGCTAACGCTTAAATCTGAAAGTGCACCATGTTTAAAACTACTGATTCGTCTATAAAAGAATTGACTCATAGTGGTTCGAATGAATTGCCACTGTAATGAGTCGTTAGCCGTGTCGGCGAGACGTCGATACGGAACTCAAGCCCTGCCCATTTGTTGCACGCACAGACCCGGGAAAATTATAACCCCTGCCCCGCCCACAGACACAGTAGAAGGAAAAAGATGAAGACGAACACTGTAGCAGATCCTGGTTGAATCATGTGGCATAGACACTATGCTCTGAAATGTGAGAGAAAGATAGTGTTATTTTCCCTAGCCAAAGATGAGACTATGAAGAGTCAGTGGTTGAAGTTTATTTTTGCGAAAATACCTCAGCCCCAGCCTTGTGCTGTGTTCCTGTCATTATTCTGATGAGTGTTTCAGCAATCTACACACTTACAACTGGGGTTTATCGGCCGTTTGTTAAAGGAAGGATCAGAAAAGACTGGGACTTTGTCAGAGCTTGAAGGGAACCTTACAGTACACAGTTCATGAATCAGTTTCTAAAAATGGTTGCCTCCTTGTTTTCTCTATCTTGCAAACTATAGTTTTAATTGTGTTTTGTTATTTGTAACCGCTTTTACTGTATCTGCTTAAACCTTTATATTCTTATATTGTGTCTAAAACAACATTGAAAACAGAGCGCAAGCTGCTTTGTTTACGGATTTAAATGAATTTGTGAGCTCGCGATCCCCTGCCGTTTGTCATTTCGGTGGTCAAGTTTCAAAATAGTTCAGCTTTTGCCACTGTGTGGATTAATACTGAATGCGTGTCACTGTTTTTACTTATGGTTAAGAATAGAGCAATATGCTGGTGTTAAACTGTATTGCTTTAATGCACTCCTGCACTACTTCAACAATGTTGATAAGCCGTGGTGGGCATTTCTGAACGCAGTCGACCAATCACCTCGGACTAATCAGCACAGTTTAGCCTCACGCTAAGGAGGGGTTTGGGAACAAATGAATCGCTGAAGGAATCATATGGGAGTCGTTGGGATAATTAGGTAAAAATAAACGCATATTATAAGACAAAGAAAGTGTTTTTTGACCTGACATGCATATCAGACTCTTGTTGGAGACCCCCAAGTCCGAAATATGAACTTTTTTAATGCATAATAGGGGCTCTTTAAATGTAATGTATATGAACTTGAAGGATGCAACCAGCACATTCCTCAAAATGTCTTATTTTGTTCTACAGAACAAAGAAAATCATCCAATGTGAACCATTCCTCTATATTCAGTACAGATGACCTTGACTTATGTGATATACAGTATTAAAAAAATCCAGCAAAAAAAAAACGAAGCCATTCAATCTCTGAAACAGAAAACACTTGCGGTTTTGTAACAGGTTTTAAATGGCTTGTGGGTTGAAGATAAAATGCACTGTTGATATTTCACCAATTATGTCACTCAGATCAGATGGCCTTGATGCTCATCTGAGGACAGCGTCTATATAAAGAGGGAGCTCAAATCAACTGCAGTTTCCAAATAAATGCCAATTGAAGTCAGAGCTCGGCTTTGTGTGCATCCATAAAGCTCAAACTATGTGCATTTTATCTCAAAGCAATCAAATCCAATTAACGGGTCTGCTTTGCAATGGTAATGTTGGCAGTAAGGACTGAAAGAATGTTTGTGTACGCAGGTAATATACATTTTATACAAGTTTTGCTTGTAGGCTTCAACACACCATGCAATCTGTCAAATAAACACGTATACAAGCCTCTGATGGCTGCACACATAAACATAAAACTAAAGTATTCTCACACTAAATACTCATGCTGGTTATTAAAAGCTAGATACAGGCAGGTTCGCTTCCAGTAGCTTTGTTTCCATCCAGAGATGCAAATTACACTTTTTTTATTACATAAAACAATTAAAAATAAAGCACCACTTCCATCCAATGAGCCAAAGAGAACAAAATAGTCACGTCCTCTTAAACTGCCACCAGATATCATTAACATTTTAGTTTAAGTAACAATTTGCTTAAGTTAAAACTGGTTTATTACCTGCCTATTATTAAGATAACATGTTTATTAGCACTTATAAAGTAGGATCTTATTTTACATCACCAATCTCAATAAAAACTGAACTGAAACTAAATTATTAAAAATAAACGGTTTAAAAAAAGCCTTAGTAATATCACAATAAAAAAACAAACAATACATTTCTTGATATTTAGGCTAAAACACTGCTTCATTTATTTATTTATTTATTTCAATAGTTGGTCCCACTTTATATTAAGTGTCGCTTATGCCTGTGAACTTGCATAGTTACTAGATGAGTAAGTAGTATGTAACTACAGTGTATGTACACACTGATACATGGAATTTATTTGTGTAATACTGGTGTAACTACACATGTATGTGTTACACATGTGTAAGTTCAAATGTGTAACAGGACATTGGTAACAACACAAAAAAAGTACTGACCTCCCTAAAAGTAATCTGTAACAAGAATTACATGAGTGCATTGTGTAAAAACAATATACTTGCAGGTGTTTTCACACTTCCACATCTGTTTGCATACCATGTACTTCTGAGAACTGCATCACAATAAAAATGGCAGAACTAACGCTGCATTAGAAGGTTTCACTGTGTGATACGAGTGTAATTACAGGGTAAATAATCAGTAACTGTCCACTCAATATAAAGTGTAAAATGGTCACAAATTACTGTGTAATATATAAAACCTAAGCCTTTGTGCAACTGTTTAACAACAGCAAACTTCTGCCAAAAAAGTATAAGTGTAGGCTATATAGAAATATACAATAATATAGCCTTATGTTTATATGTTGTTTTAAGGTAAACTGTAGAATCACATCAGTAATTCACATTAAAGGGGTAGTTTACCAAAGATTGTGTAATTAATGTCCTGTTACACATTTGAACTTACACATACTATTCAGTGGGTTGTTACATGTGTGTAGGTACACCAGTATTACACAAGTAAATATGTTTCAGTGTGTGCATACACTGTAGTTACATACTACTTACACATCTAGTTACCGTGTAAGTTCACAAATATAAGCGACACTTGATATAAAGTGGGACCTAATAATTAATTAATTAATTAATTAAAGTTTGTGCTTTGATTTTAGTTGTATTTTATTTATTCAGTTTTAATTTCTAAAATGAATCCTCATTGCACTTAACAAGTTTACAATGACAAAGCTTACAATGACAATGTTTTTAATGATTTATGAAGGAATTATAATACTTCGTTTTGTTATTTTATCTTAAGTAAAAGCTTACAAATTTACAGCTACTGTACATTTCTATTTTTTCGCTCACATCCAGTCCCTTTGTGCTGTTAAACCGAAAACAATTTTACTAATCCCTTGGTCCTGTGGCGGCATCACAGGCAGCGGTATTAGTCATTTTGAACTGTCACTCACTGTAAACCCAACCAGGGCTTGACATTAACACTCGCCAACCCGCCAAATGCGGGTAGATTTCAGCTATGGCGGGTTAGACAGCTGCCTCCACTAACCATTTTGGTTGGTTGAAAATAATTTTTAAATTGCCAGTGCTGGCTCATCACTAAAGATTAGCACTTTAGTTTATGACCGTTTGTCAATATGCATGCACATGTGATCTTGGAATCGAGAAGCAGCACGAATGACAAAAATAATTGTTTGTGCAAGTAAAAGAAAGCAGGTGATTAAAGAATGAAAGGAACACGCACACTGTAAAACAGGCGCTCCTTACTCACTGACGAGTGCTTTAGTGTCGTGTTTTAAAAGCTTGCGTGCTCTCATTTTCTTGCGTGAAGCAACCTTGCCTGGAAACACAACTGGTGTGATCAGTTCTCTTTGGAATAGACTGGAAAAAATGCAATGCTTGTGCGCCCACAGTCCTGCTACTTTCGAGAGTTGAGATTCTTTGTAAACAGCAGCTATCGCTGCTTTCATTTTAACCATTCTTTGAACAGATTATTAATGGGCCTAAAGGTCGTTAAACATGTGCGCGCAACATCCTTTTATTATCGCACACAGAATGTTTTTCACCTGCTTTCTATTGCTTATATTTATTTTTGTTAATGGTTTACTTTATTTATCACCCTTTGCAATAGCATTGCTTTAATAGTAGATTGACTTTCCATTTATGTAACTGGTGAGCTGGGACCTTTTGTCAGGACAGATTACTGTGCATAGTTTTAGATTCATGAGAATAATTTATTAAAATGTCAATTATTTTTGTTGAATAAAAAGTGTATGTACACATTTTTGACACATTATTTAATATTTATGGCAAGAAAAAAAAATTGGTGTGGACAGAGAAAAAAAGGTAAATCCTTAGTGTTAAACCCTGAAAAGTCATATGAAATAAAATTAATTGCAATGTGACCCACTATGAAACCACAACATTTGCTCATACACACGGAGCAAGCTCATACACAACACACAAAAAAATGTAATGAACGAGGAGGCACGTGGAAATAACACAAAATTTCAAGAAATGATAGCAGGCCAAAGTCAAATTTATGCATGTAAAATATACTTTCTCAACAACTAAAAATGTGGCTAGTGAAAATGGCAAGTGGCTAGTAACATTGGAAAACTACGAGCCACAGTGGCTGGTGATCAAAACAGTTATTGTCAAGCCCTGAACCAAACTACTAACTTATAAACTATCAATAAGGAGCTAATTAGTAGTTCAATGAAGTAAAAGATGGCTAGTTAATATCTTGAATTGTACATTAAAATAAAATAAAGTGTAACCCAAAATATGCTGTGGTAGAAGAAGCCACTGTGAGACTTTTTTTCTTTTATAATAAATTATTTGAATTATTATTTGAATGCACTGAGGTTTTGAGCTGTAATAGACAGTTCTAGGAGTTAATAATACCAAACCATTTTGATAATTTTGACTAAGGGATTTTAAAATGACCAAAACAACATTTCAGAACTTTTAGAATAACCTATAACCTGTTAGAACTAAATCACATGACCTTTTTAAACTTTTGTTTTAATTCTCAAAGTTTAACAAAAACTGTTATACACATTCTACAAATTTTATTTTTATTATTTTTGCCTTATTGGATAAAACTTTTTCCTACTCACGCATTTCGTTTAAGCTTTTTTATGCGATATTCCAAAATGTGCATATGAATAGGTGGAAGGAAACAGCTTATATTCACTTCTAACATGGTATTTACATTTTAGTGATTGTGGCTTAGAGCTGGAATAATTCATTAATAATTAATAATGCATTAACACCACAACAGAATACTTTGACCAAAAATACCACATTCACACCATGTAAATGATAATGATACTGTAAATGTGATGTTAACTATATATGTGTGTGCACATCAGTGAATGTTAAAGATCTGTTTATTCCAAAACGGTGGCCTGCTGTTTCAGGATAATGCAAATTGATGTACTGTATGTGATCTGCTGTTGCTCTGAATATCGCTGAGAGAAAAACAGACTCATGGATGCAGGGCTGCCTCACTTTTTGAAAGTTTTTTTGAATTTCAGACACATGGACTCAAGGATTGAAAAGCTTATGAAACTAAGCTTAGGTCCTTGAAAGTGCTTGAATTAAAGATGAGTTCAATTTTGTTATAGTAGCATGGTGCTAGCATTGTAAAAAATGTGGGACCTGTAATAAACAGTCTCTGTTTCAACCCAAATTAGTTAAATATGGAGAAACCAATTACATTGAGTTGAAAATTTAATGTAAAATAATTATGAACACTCCATGGAGATTTTTACGTTTTATCAAGTTAAACATTTAGGCACAGGAGCATGCGATGGGTAGAGAACTCAGTACTTGTATGTTTATGTGTATCATCATTCATTTGTGACTTTATTCTGGTATATTTTAATTTGTCTTAATGGTTGTAAGTAAATAAAGTAATGATGGATGGATGGACGTGTGTATGTATGTATGTATGTATGTATGCATGTATGTATGCTTGTATGTATGTATGCTTGTATGTATGTATGCATGCTTGTATGTATGCTTGCATGTATGCTTGTATGTAACGCCCCGTCTAGGGATAAGAACACAACATGAAAGGGAAGACTGCTCAAGAAAATATATAGAGATTTTATTTTAACAATAATTTTCTCAAACAAAATTAGTTATTTTTTTTCAACTTCAGAAGCTGACCAGCCCAAAATAATAAACCAACCCATCTAAATTCAAATTCCCTCTTATTTCAGCGAAAGAAAAAAAGAAGATACACTTAATTACCTAACTGCCTTGTCCACAAAAACAGTCAATAAAAAGAAACTACAAAAGAAAATGGCATCAAGCTGACTTGGCAGGGTGTGGCATCAATTGGAGCAGGGGCTGGACCAAGCAAAGGAGCAAGTAGCTGCTTCCTGCAGAGAGAACAAATACACATGAATGAATAAATGAATGAATAATTATTACTGAAAGTTTACTTTTTCTGTAATATTAAATGTTAAAATTGAGAAATGAAATATCGCTGAAATGTAATATTTTTGGTGGCTAATGTATTAAAATAGAATACTACCATAGGTAAAAAAAAAAAAAATCTTTAAAAATAATTGTTTTAGATTTATAAGTATGATAATTATACTATTTTATCATTTAAAAATCTAGCACACACACACTATATATATATATATATATATATATATATATATATATATATATATATATATATATATATATATATATATATATATATATATATATATATATATATATATATAAGGGGTGTCAAAATTAATTGTTTCTTCGGTGCACCGTGATGCAGAACCAGAAAATTTGGTATCGGTTCAGTAATAATCATAAGCGGTTATTTTGTACTGACGTTATGTATCTCATATGCACTCTGTCGCAAGGGAGGCGAGCGTGGGTATTTACAACACTACAGGCACCAACTACTTAAACATTTCACTGTGTGTGTGTTTTCTGGAAAGTCTTTCACTGGCACTTAAAGCAGAAGCCCCTATTTCTCTGCGATTGAGGGAATGAAAGTATTCCATTTTGTTTGTTTGGCGCTGTCTATGTTTGTGTATGTGTGTGAATGAGTGACAGTGTGGTGCTGTGTGTCCATGTGTGTGTGTTTATACAGACAGCTTGTTATAGCCACCCCCCAAAATACAACACTGTGTATGGAAAGCATTGTCAATGCACGGTGATGCACCGAAATATCGAATTGAACCAAATCAATGGCATGATAATCATAACCGAACCGTGAGACCAGTATAGGTTCACACCTCTAATTTATATATATATATATATATATATATATATATATATATATATATACATATATATATAATGATTATGATGATGATAATAGTAATTGTGGGTAGCACGATCGCCTCACAGCAAGAAGGTCGCTGGTTTGAGCCCCGGCTGGGTCAGTTGGAGTTTCTGTGTGAAGTTTGCATGTCCTTCCCGGGTTGGCGTGGGTTTCCTCTGGGTGCTCCGGTTTCCCCCACAGTCCAAAAACATGTGCTATAGGTCAGTTGGATAAGCTAAATTGTCCTTCTCAAGTTTCTGCCAACCCGACTCTTCACCATAACTTTTCAATTCAGATGGATGGAGCAACCATCACTGCATCCAAAATGATTGATGACCAACTGAACTTCTCTGACCACATTTCTAGAACTGCTTGATCTTGCAGATTCGCACTCTATAACATCAGAAAGGTCCGACCCTTCCTATCTGAACATACAGCTCAACTCATGGTTCAAGCTCTTGTTCTCTCCAAACTGGACTATTGCAACTCTCTGCTAGCCGGGCTACCAGCTAGTTCTATCAAACCTCTTCAGCTGCTTCAGAACGCAGCAGCACGAGTGGTCTTTGATGAACCCAAAAGAGCACATGTCACTCCGCTACTCACCCGTTTGCACTGGCTGCCAGTTGCTGCCCGCATCAAATACAAAGCTCTGATGTTTGCTTACAAAGCGACCTCTGGCTTTGCTCCTTCGTATCTGCTCTCACTTCTGCAGATTTATGTACCCTCCAGAAACTTGCGCTCTGTGAATGAACGTCGCCTCGTTGTTCCATCCCGAAGAGGGAAGAAATCACTTTCCCGAACTCTCACATTCAATCTGCCCAGTTGGTGGAATGAACTCCCTAACTACATCAGAACTGCAGAGTCACTTGCTGTCTTCAAGAAACGACTAAAAACGTAACTGTTTAGTCTCCACTTTCCTTCCTAATCTGCAACTGCCTCTCTGGCTATACCACTAACTGTGCCCTCTCTCTCTCTCTCTCTCTCGCTCTCTCAAAAAAAAAAAATAAAAATAAAAAATAAATAAATTTTTTTACTAATGCTTTGCTTCTTAGACTTTACACACCTGAAACTTGTCTATAGCACTTGTTCACTGCTGCTCTTATAGTTGTGTAAATTGCTTCCTTGTCCTCATTTGTAAGTCGCTTTGGATAAAAGCGTCTGCTAAATGACTAAATGTAAATGTAAATGTCCTTAGTGTATTTGTGTGAATGTGTGTATGGATGTTTTCCAGTGACGGGTTGCAGCTGGAAGGGCATCTGCTGCATAAAACATGTGCTGGATAAGTTGGCGGTTCATTCTGATGTGGCGACCCCTGATTAATAAAGGGACTAAGCTGATAAGAAAATGAATAATAATAATAATAATAATAATAATCAAACAGGGGTAAAAACAAGCTTCTCCGTAATGTTGTCTGCCTTTTTTAAACACAAAAGGGTTTTTGCTAGATTGGATATGGTTGCGGCCGGAAGTTAACGAGATTTATTTATATTATTTATTAAATTTCCCATTTATTGTATTTTATTGACGTCTACCCCCACCACAACTCTAAACCCAACTGTTACAGTACTGTAAAAATATTAATTATTGTTATGCAGTGTCATAAAAAATGCTAATATTAATGTGCATATCGCACTTCCAGTCGGCTGCGTATCCGATCTAGACTTTACCACACACAAGCCCTTCATATTTGAATGGATTCTGACTAGCAGTCTGTTTTATTGTGCATCCACTAGACAAACCGCAGAGTGAGAGTGATTCCAACAATATCTTATTGTCGCTGTGTTCTAAACTCTGCTATTGATCTACATTGAGAACCGCTTTTAGAGCTATATCTGTATTATTATTATAGTCACCATCATAATAGGTTGATCTCTGTCAGAACTGGCAACATTGTATGCAGCATTGTGTCTTTACACTGAATTTGAGCCAGAATACAGAGTAAAAAAAATACCCATTTTAATTTTTACACATGGCCCTGTAAGATTTTTTTCCCCCAGATCTCTCAGATGTGTAAATAAAACACTACTCACAAATGAAGAGATCTGAAATGGTGGTGTTTATGACTTTGGTAGGATTACAGTTTGTGTGATCTATAATTGAGAAGACACATTGAGAAGAAGAAAAAAAAGGTAAATGGTTTCAGTCCTCTTCTTTCATTAGATGCGCAACAAAGCCGCGAATGGTCTATTAAAGGCAAAATTGCTTAGAGAGTATAATTGCTTGTACTGTAATCTGTGGAGCTGCAATCGCTGAGGAGGATATGTGCTGAAGATTGCATTAAACTCTGTGTAATTTTGTTTCAATGTTGTGGAGGATGTGAAATTGAAGTCCAGTGTTGAGGGATGTCTACATTAAAGAACAAACTCTGCTTGACATACTGTCGTAATACTTGCACACGGTTACACAAGCACATTCACTCACATGCACATGCACATGTACGTGCACACATAAACACACACACCAGAAGTCTATCAGAGTGATGGTTGATGGGTCTCCTGAGATCACAGTGCATATCTGAACTTCCATGTGAAGTAAGATGTGAAGTAGTTTTTGCATTTCTTTGCGCTTGTTTGTTTATGTACGTTCGTGTGTCAGGAATAGATTATTAGAACACTTTCTTGAATTTTTTTGTTATTATCATTCAGTTTCTTAGCACCTTGTCAATATGGTTGTTGTGATTTAATTGATAAAAAAATTATATGTATAATTTTTTTTTATTAGATTGTGTGTGTGTGTATATGTATATATATATATATATATATATATATATATATATATATATATATATATATATATATATATACAGTTGAAGTCAGAATTATTAAGCCCTCTTTGATTTTTTTTTCTTTTTTAAATATTTCCCAAACTATGTTTAATAGAGCAAGGAAATTTTCACAGTATGTCTGATAATATTTTTTCTTCCGGAGAAAGTTATATTTGTTTTATTTCGGCAAGAATAAAAGCAGTTTTTAATTTTTTATGAACCATTTTAAGGACAAAATTTTTAGCCCCTTTCAGCTATATATTTTTTGATATTCTACAGAGCAAACCATCATTATACAATAACTTGCCTAATTACCCTAACCTGCCTAGTTAACCTAATTAACCTAGTTAAGCCTTTAAATGTCACATTAAGCTGTATAGAAGTGTCTTGAAAAATATCTAGTAAAATATTATTCACTGTCTTCATGGCAAGTATAAAATAAATCAGTTATTAGAAATGAGTATTAACTATTATGTTTAGAAATGTGTTGAAATGTGTGTGTGTGTGTCTGTGTGTGTGTGCGTGTGTGTGTGCGTGTGTGTGTGTGTGTGTGTGTGTGTGTGTGTGTGTGTGTGTGTGTGTATGTATATATATATATACAGTTGAATAATTAATTAATAGCATGTTCTGTGTTCTCGCGGTCTCCCAAGTTCGTTATTGTGAGGTAACCTGGTAAAACCGGTCTTCACAAGAACACGACTCCGTTATCTGCATTCTTAGAATTGAAAAACAGTCAGTGTTTGCATTTGGATACTTGTGACCTTAACAGTCTACCCCTTGACTAATTCTTGAGTTCTGTCACATGACAACAGCATGAAGCGTTTGACGCTGAACACAAGTGGCCACTGCGGGTCCATTTCTCCTTCATGTCAGGTGTACATAACAAATTGAAGGAAGCATCATTTTACTTTGTGGGTTTTGTCATGTCTTGCTGTGTTGTGTCCAGTTTAGCCAGTATGACTGATTATTAAATGACGTCTATTGTCTTTTGTCATGTTGCTTACATGTGGTGTAGACACAGTGTAACATGAGGAAAGACAGAAAAAACTGTAGATTAGATTGCATAAGATATTGTTTGCTTTGCTCACTTCATATTACTGAGCATTTGTTTTTAAACAAGACACAGTTTGGCACAGGCTTTTCAGATAAACTTAAACTAGGGGATGCAGTGCTGACTGCTGAATATTAGATTGGACCCATATTGACCCATACTGTTTTTAGTGTATAGTACATAACAGGAACATTCATTTATACATTTTCCTTAAGGCTTAATCCCTTGTTTATCAGGGGTCACCACAGCTGAATGAACCATCAACTATTCCAGCATCTATTTTAAGCAGCCGATGTCCTTCCAGCCGCAATACCCAGAGACACTCACATTCACACACACACACAGCGCAGTGGGTAGCACAATCGCCTCACAGCAAGAAGGTCGCTGGTTCGAGCCCCGACTGGGTCAGTTGATGTTTCTATGTGAAGTTTACATGTTCTCCCTGGGGTTTCCTCCGGGTTTCCCCCACAACTCCAAAGACATGCTGTATAGGTGAACTGGGTAAGCTAAATTGTTCATAGTATATGAGTGTAAATGAGAGTGTATGGATGTTTCCCAGGGATAGGTTGCAGCTGAAAGGGCATCCATTGTGTAAAACATATGTTGGACACGTTGGCGGTTCATTCTACTGTGGCGACCCCAGATTAGTAAGAAAATTAAAAAAAAAAGATTGAATGAATGAATTCACCTATAGTTCATCTGTTACAAAGTAGATGCTGACAACAGGGAGTGCGGATCCAAATGCAAGGTTTATTAGCAGGATGTTCAGGCAAGCAATAGTCAACACAGGGGCAAACAGATGTATACATAAAATCCAGAGTTGTGGTCGATAAACAGGCAGATGGTCAAAAAGGCAGGCAGCAGACAAGAATAAACAAGACAAGGCAAGGGAAAATGCATCGTAATGTTAACAGTTTAACAAGACTCAGCACTGATGTATGTGTGCACTCTATAAATAGTTAATGTAATCAGTCTTTGGCTGTGTGAATGTAATCAGTCAGGATCAGGAACCGGTTGTATGTGTGTGGTTCATGGCTGGATCTTGTAGTCCATAAATGGCGCCTTTGTAGTCCGTTACTGATCTGCAGCCCGTTAAAAATCAGCACCTCCAATCTGAATCTGAAATATTTTATGAAATACTTCAAAACATAAAGATGATTTAGTATTCAAAATGTTTTATTTTTATTATGTTTTTAAATAAATTGGTCTTGGACTTTTTTCATAGAGTATATGTATTAATTCTGGTGCTTTTTCCATAAACCAACATATCAACCATTTGTTAGAGGTTGATACTTTATAAATTATGGGATGTGTTAAAAAAATGCATTGAGTGTGTTAACTGGCGACATTAGGAGTTAAGAAATGCAATCCAAAATTTATTGTCTTGCTGGGGCAGTTAAAGGGATAAAACATTGAAGCTGATTTTTGGGGAAAATGCAAGTAATTGCTTGCATTTTCATTCCAGTATTTATATATTAAAACTGTCTTTGTGGTAGGACCTTTACTTTATTTTGTTTTATATAATAATTAATAAAATATAAATAATGTTTTTAGAAAGTCAATTTTAATGTATTACTATATTAAGATAATGGGAATTGCACCAGTGAAAAATAAATAAATAAATGTAATAATGGTAATAAGTATCATTAAGGTTAATGTGCTTAATTAGAATGAAAATATTTTTTGGTACCAAAATTACACTTAATTATGCCTAATTAATTTGAATGCATTTTTTTTCTTTGTTTTGTTGTGAAGTGTAACCTGGAATTTCTTTTTCATATTTGCATTATTATGTCTTCTAAATGTAACTAAGAGGAAGGGGCAGTGGAAGAAAAAAGTAATAATACGACACGATTAATTGTGAGAAACTGAGATGTCCTTATTCTCATGAATCAGTTCATTTACCAGCTCTGCCTCTTTCTGGTTGTCTATCATGCTGCGCTATCAGAAGTTGTTTTTAGGTTTTTTTCTTCTTCCATCTCATTCACTAAACCGGCAAGAGCCAATTATAGACAAAGGCGATGAGCGAGAGGAGAATGTCAGCAGTGCTGAGCTTGTTCACTGGTTCTCAGGATCTCTCTCCCGCCGGGAGTAATGCAGACCAGATGAAGGGACATGTCACCAGCTTTCTCAACCTGCTTGTTAGCACTGTAGCTCAGCTTGAAGGGCATTTATGGCTGCTTTTTTTCCCCTTCTTTCCTTTTTGGATGCACTTAATGACTCCCTGGCCTCTTTTCTTAGTGCTCTCAAATGAAGAAATCAGTGAATGTAGAGGTTCTCAGCAGGCCACTTCCACTATACTCTTATATCATACTTCATACTACAAGAGGACGTGTTACATTTTGCTATGTATTTATTAAATTTGTGTGATGAAAGCAAGGCACCGGTGCACATGAGGATGTGGGCAAGTGAGCAGTGAAGTGAAGTTTTGTAGGTCTCAATTATCTGACGTTTTTGGGACTTGCATTGCAGCCATAATGAACTAATCACCAAGAGATACACATCATGCCCATAAAAAGTCTTTATTAAGCGTTCTTTAATTAAACATTATTAAAATTGGCCCAAAAAAAAAAACGAGAAGGTTGTGAAGGTCAATAAAAATTGTTGACATGGATCTGGGTCTTACCAGCAGAGACTTACCATCATGGGGTTAATACACAAACAGAGAGAAAGAGAGAGTTAGAGAGATACATGTATATATGGCTTACGAGGACTCCCCATGGGGGTAATGTATTTTTATGCAATTTAAGCATTATATTGCTTTACCCTACCACTAAACCCAACCATCACAGGAAACCTGTGGCAAAATTTTAATGTTAAAAGACCCTGTTAAGCCAGGTAATCATAAGAGGTATGACTTTCTTAATTCAGTTTGGATTATGAGGACACACGGTCCTTGTAAACAACCCTAATAGAGTACAACTAGATCATACCCAGGTCATTATACAATTGTGTGTCCTTGTAAACCACAAAAACAAACACAAATACACACACATTAGTGATTAGCGCAGAAAGCCACCACCAAGGTAAAACCTCTTGTGCCCAGAAAAGGAAGACATTTAACTATTACATGAAATAAATTATTTATTAAAGAGCACCTATTTTACCCCTTTTTCAAGATATACTATTATTACTTTGTGTCTCCAGAATGTGGCTGTAAAGTTTCTGATCAAAGTGGGCATAAAAACTGCACTCCTATGTCACATTGCGGTGAGCCTCAAAAAGGGGAGGGATTTGGATCCTATTTTATGATCAGGAAATTAAAAAAGAGACTTATTGTATTGATTGAGCACATACTATACATACACATAGTTCTGTCCAAACAGCTTTAAAAAAAATTCATCGCAGGTGTCCAAAAAATGTGTTTTATTCTACAAATGAAGTAAAATCAAAGCTACATTTGAAGATTGATATCTCAAAAACTGAGCTTTTTGGTAAGATTTTCTTTGGACGCAGTAACAAAGGTCACAACCAGATAACAGCCACTTCTTTTGGTGACCATATAAGGACATGCCCTAATTCTGTGTATGGTTTGAGCATTGTAGGAACTATATTTTATTGGCAGTTTGGTTCTGTGGTATTTTATTTGATTTTAGCCTCTAAATAATAGTTTTAATAACTGTGGCAAGCAGGATGTGTTATAATTGGCAACATGTCACAAACTGAGAATTGTTAGTTTTTCCATAATATTTAAAACATGTTTAGACAATTGTCTTTCAAAAATCTTGCTCTTGCGGTTGTAATACAACAACTATAGTGATATAAACAAATTACCAAGTACTTTACTAAGTTTACACAATAATATACCGCAGTTCACATAACTAAAATCTGAAACTAAAAGTATTCAATATGTATTAGTTGATCATTCATTCATTCATTCATTCATTTTCTTTTTGGCAGGTCGCACACCAAATGCGCCGCAAGGATTGCCTCTTGCGCCAAGCTAAAACTGGCAAACAACAATTGCGTCGCGCCTTGCGCCATATTGCGCCGGGTGTATGATAGGGCCCACAGAACTTTCAACACTCATCTGAAATTAATAATCTGAGCTGAATTATACAGGAATGTTTATGTCTTGCTTCAGGCGAACATTAAAGGAATAGTGAAGATGTGTCAGTTTACATGTTCCTGAGCTCATACAACGTTGACTGTGAATTGAAAACGATCACAAAGAGCGAACCAATAAAAAGATCTGCATGCAACAGTGCTCCGAGAACACCACCTAGCATGAAAGCAACTCATCACAAATATTGGCTTCAATAATTCAATTATCCCTTCGATCAAAGAAACAGGAGAGTGAAACGGAGCTAATTCCGTGCTGCAGTAAGAAAAAATACCTCTACTTTGTGGTGAATTAGGGCCGTCACGTTAGATCGCTTTTTAATACACCACATTTCTGTAATTATGTTATATTTCATGCCCTCGTATTTCATTATAGAGCAGGATTTATATGTCATAACGGAGCAAAGAAAGCCGTAAAGTGGCCCGGATGAAGGAAGGATGGACAAATGGAGGGTAGCAAAGAGAGATGAAAGAGAAGATAGAGCATCTGTTTTTCATGCCGGTCAGATTACAGGGGCTGACACCATAAATCTTACTTACTCTCGGATGGAGAAAAGGAGGAGGACAGGGAGACACTGACAACGCTCTCCTGAATTTCAACACATTTAGTTGGCAGGGAAACCAGGCTAGCAGACTCGGTCACTGCTCAAAGGAAGTCATCGCGGTTGACATTCAGGTTGTGGGTCAATTTGAGAAATTCAGCTTTGACTCAAATCACGAAACTTCCAGATATTTCCTAACGCTGAACTCAAGTCTGTTGGTAGTGTTCAGTTTCAGAAACATGAAGCTGCATTTTTATAATAAGAACCTGGAATGAATGAAATCTTGATTTAGGATCCATGTTGTGGGCTTACATCAAATCTCATGGTCACATTATTTATTAATAAGACAGCAATTGAGAGTTTTTCAGTTTATTCATACTTTATTTAAAATGTTATTATTATTTATTTGTTTGTTTGTTTGTTTGTTTGTTTATCTTTGTTTTGTAGTAGCAGTTATAGTAGTTTATAGTAATAATAAAGCCTTAAGGTTTTTGCATCTGAACTCTTCAACTGTGAAATAGTATGTAAAATCTTTTTATAGAGGTTTATAAAGTTTACTAATTGAAAGTGAAAGTATTAAACTAATTCAAAAGTGTTTAAGTCTTTAATAAGTCTTTATAAAGATAAATTAAAGCTTCCATTAACCCCAGCCCTATCCCTAAAGACATCCCTTTAACATTTTCAAAAAACTTTATTCTGATTTATTTGTAAGCCATTTTCATAATAAGGACCAAAATAAATGTACCAATAAGGTCAAACGTTACTAGTATTAATAAAGTTGAAGGGATATTTGGTCAAATAAAACCAGAACCACACACACACCAGCAGAAAATGTCATAATTTTTTGTCAATTTCAAGTCAAGTTGGACTTTATTGTAATTCCACTACATGTGTGGACGTAAAAAAAAAGTAATAATTAAATTTATTCCTTGTTATTCCGCCAAAATGTAATATATATGATTATATCAATAACATATTATGCAATATGAATGTACAATTTGGATACCAGTACAGCATTGAAATAGTATAATAAAAATTATGCTATTGTTACTACTTGTGTTTACAAATACAAAAGTAAACATGCGTTCAGACATGATTTCAGTAGCCTGTATACATTTAGCTTTTCACTGATTCAAGCGATAATTACATATAAAGCTGTTCCAGTGTTGTTGAAGGATATTTAACAATGTGGTAATTTTCTCACCATGATATCCTCAATCCATGCTATATGTTTGTAAGAATGATGATTTGGGGATTTAAAAGCCTCTTTGTTCACAACACAATATTCTCATTAGTGTTCTTGGGACTGTTGAAGGTTGCAACTGAATAGCCTAGTTAAAATCCATTGCAGTGTACAAACAATTGTAATGGCAAGACGATGAGCACAGCAACAATTTAATTTTGTAATGTAATGTGTATTTATATAGCACATTTATCATGGACATAGTTTTATTTGGGATTTGGAATTGGCTTATAGCATAATTTTAATGTTGAAGAAGCCCTCTGATTTCATTTTCAAGACAATTGTGACAAAACAAAATGAATTGTATTTGTCATCAAGATTTGTCATCAAGAAAAGTACATTAAGTACATTAAAAGTACAGTGAACAAATAAGTGGAGAACTACTGTATTTAACTACAGCGCCTTTTATTTATTTTTTATTTATTTTTATGTAATTTTTACAAAAAAAAGGGAAAACAAAAAACTCCAGCAACACCACTAATTCTAAACAAGCAGTCAAGTTTGTCAATTTGATGGGTTCCCAGATACATTTCCATTGTAGTGTGCACTATTTGTATTACATTTATGAACTTGCATGTGTTGTGAGTATTTGTGTGCATGTGTGTTGTCAAACTGATGATGTTTGATGAGTTTATTAGTGTTATATTTAGTGTTATATTATATTTCCCAATATTTGCTTGTATAGTGCTCAAAAGCAGCTTCAAAATGTTATAATCAAAATCAGAAAGTTGAGGTGTTGTGAATAGGATGTACAATATATATATATATATATATATATATATATATATATATATATATATATATATATATATATATATATATATATACACATACATACGCATAGTTAACCGACAGTATATATAGTGTCTATTCAAAAAAGGTGATATCGGTGTTTTCAATGAAGTGTATTGTTAAAGGTTTTGTGTTGTCCTTTGAGCGATGGCATCATCACTTCATGTCCTCGTAGGGTTGGTACTATCTACATGAAACAAAAAAACGTCTTTAGTAGACTTTGCTATTCTAGATACTACAACTAGCCCTGGGTTCTTAAAGCAGGCCGGTTAAATAAACAGGAGCTAGACTATTTAGAGCCTTGTAGGTGAAAAGCAACATTCTATAATCAATTTTGCAACTTAACAAGCAGCTAATGTGAGAAAAATTAAATTTGGCTATTATTAGCATGTGCTTTCTTAACTTGCAGCACATTTGCGTACTAATGGAATACTGTTATGATCACCAACGATCTCGCAGCTGCGAATTGCTGGAAAACTACACACATACCATGTTATTGAACTACAACTCGCAGAATGCACTGCACACACACCTGTTCCCGATTCCCACTGATTACACACACAGCCGGATGATAGTTATGGACTGATTTCAAGGACTATAAACTCAGCACATACAGACACATCATTGCTGAGTCTTGTTAAACTGTTTAGTGACCATTACGGCGCATTTTCTCTTCCCTTACTTTGTTTAACCCTTTGTTTACGTTGTTTGTCGCCTGTACGGACTATTTGCCTGTTTATGGATAACATTTTGGGTTATCTGTAAGCACCTGTTTGTTTCTGTTTTGAACTTTGCTTGCAAGACAATTCTCTTAATAAATTGCTATTGGATTCTCAACTCCGTTCCCACTTCCAGCCACTGTTACAGACACTAAGCAATGACTATAAGTATAGTTTGCCTTCCAGGTCAAGCTGATTTATCTTATTTAGTATTTTAATTCATAATTTAACCCTATAATCATTCATTATGTGGACCTATAATGCAATACTAAGTCAGCCAGGGAGAAATTCTGCAACAAAGAAATGTAAACGTATACAAAGACTGATGTTTCTTCTTTCAGCTACCCATAAACACAAACTGCATCTCCCGTCTCTGATGAAGTTTTCCAGCTTCAGCGAGCATCCACTTCACTACAGCACTAGACATCAGATGCTTTGACTGGTGAATTTGGAAAGCGAGTGATAATACTCTAGCACTTTGACTATTATACGCCGCTACATCTCAGAAGCAGAGATTACGGCACTCATCATTTTTGTGATGGCTTTTACTTTAACAGTTGGGACTGAATGAATACCTTTGGTGGGTTGGAAGTTGAAAGACCCATCTCTGTGCCAAAGATGTAATTTTCTTCCTTTTTTCATCCCTTCACATTTGCGCACGGCCCAATTTACGCTGTCTGAAAAGAACTCCAAATTTCCGATTCAGAGTCTGAGCCATTTTTTCTGAGATTTCATTAATCTCCAGCCTATTCTTTGCTTGATCTTAGATCTTTTGTACAGAAAAAAAGAAGAAAAGTTTTCAGTTCTTATTAGTCTGCTGAGTTTGTTTAGTGACTGGGTGCTTCAAAATGGATTTCTGCATATTTACGTGTTTGGTGCTTCCCTGTGCCCCTCAAGTAATTGAGCGAGCAGATTTGTGGTAATGAGATACTATTGAGGAAATCTTTACATGATATTAGCAGCAAGATGCAACCTGTTTGAAGGCATTTTAGCCAATTATTTCAGCTTGCCCAATCTAGTTGAAATTGGCCCTTCTGTTCGTTTCCAGATTTGATTTTTACTGAGCTTTCTTCTTACATGGCTTGCATTGCAAGAGGCTCTATGACCTTCATCCATATGGGTAGTTAACAAATAGGCTGTGGATAAAAACTGAATTCATCCATGAATCCATTTCTGAATAATATATTTATGTATACAAATGTACAAATTGGATACTTCATTCATTCATTTTCTTTTTCAGCTTAGTCCCTTTATTAATCTGGGGTCACCACAGCGAAATAAACCGTTAACTTATGCAGCATATGTTTTACGCAACGGATGCCTACCCAGCTGCAACCCATTCTATTCATATTCATTTCTTTAGCGCTTTTACAATGTAGATTGTGTCAAATCAGCTTAACATAGAAGATTATAGTAAATTGCAACTGTGTACGTTCAGTTTTCAGAGTTTAAGTTCAGTTCATTTCAGTTCAGTGTGGTTAATTTTTCACGACTTAGAGTCCAAACACTGAAGAGCAAATCCATCGATGCACAGCTCCACAGGTCCCGAACCATGCAAGCCAGTGGCGACAGCAGCAAGGAACAAACTTCACCAATTTGCGAAAGTGAAGGAAAAAAAAACCTAGAGAGAAACCAGGCTCAGTTGGCCACGAGCATTTCTCCTTTGGCCAAACTTCTTGTGCAGAGCTACAGTCTAGGCGCCGGACGTCCATCGTGGAGAAGCTGCAGGTAGGAGAGGTCACAGGCTGGTCCTTTAGGATCAATGTGAAGACTCGTCTGTCACTGTCACTGGGAAACAACTATACACACTCATACAGATACACTACGGATAATTTAGCTTACCCAATTTACTTATACCAGTGGTCCTCAACCACTGGGCCACGGACTGGTTCTGTCCGTGGATCAATTGATCCGTGGATCAAAAGAAATCATTTCTTTTTTATTATTATTATTTAAGTCTGAACAATCTTTTATTTTGAAAAATCTTTTATTTAAAAAATGTCACTATTCTCTCGCTTACATCTCGGTCACCTGAGCTCCCAAATTTAAGCCACAAGCAGAAAAATGTATAAGAAACAAATGTCTTTAGAGAGTTTCTTTGCTAAGGGGAAAATGCCCAGGGAAGGATCCACGAACTGTTAAGGATCTGAAACCCATTTGTCAACAATTTGCCTTTTAGCGGCCATTCCTGGGCCGTTCGCATATTGCGTCTTTTCTAGAGTTTGCGCAAGTTCGTTGTTTCCAGTGAAGTTGCGGGGCTTGCGTGCAGAAGCAGCGTGACGCGCTCACACAATTTAGATGCATCCACTTGAATGAATGCCACGAGGAACGACAAGAACTGACCGTTCAGCTTGTATGAATTTACACATTTTGGTAAACTATCTTAGACAAACACAGAACAGCCAAACACTGCAGTGCTTTGTAATTTTCTCCATAAATAAAACTTGTATTAGAGTGTCAGCTTGTCACCTTTTTAGAAAACGATCAGTCGCCTAGCAACCTACAAGCCCCATCCCCCCAGCCCCACCCCTAGTCCGTGGTCAAATTTTCAAGTGTTGACTAGTTCGTGGTGAAAAAAGGTTGAGGACTACTGTTCTATATCACATGACTTTGGACTTGTGGGTTAAACCGGAGCACCAGGAGGAAACCTACTCAAACTCCAGGGAAAACATGCAAACTTCACACAGAAATGCCAACTGACCCAGCTAAGACTCTAACCAGCAATCTTCTTGCTGTGAGGTGATCGTGCTACCCACTGTGCCACCATAACGCCCCAATTAAATACTTATGTATACAAAAAATCATCAGTCCAAGGTACTTAAAGTAAGTGAAAAAAGTTAAAAAGCCTTTATTAAGGCTTTCTTTAAAAAAATATGGCTATTATTTAAAAAATATAAATAAGAAACACTCGTGCACCTACACATTTTGGCAGTTGCCTTTGTAAAGATGGGTTTTAACTACAGCGGTTCGAACTGTAGCCGAATGACTAAAAAGATAGTATGATGTAAGTATGTAAGAAAGTATGATGGTGAAAAACTGTACAGTTCTAGTCAAACCATCCTTCTGCAATCTTATACCAAAAATGGAAATAAGGCCAGTTTAATAGCTAAAAATGTGGGAGAGCGTTGATATTAAGGAGCAATTAAGTGTTGATGTTAAATCAAAAGTAATTCTCAAATACTAGGAAATGAAATGATTTACTGACAATTAGGCTTGTGCCGGTATTCGGTAATGCGATAAATCACGGTAATGAATATGCACGATATTGTTATCGCGGGCACTTCAAAATACCGTGAAAAATAATAGATCCGAATTTATATTCTTAGAATGCGCCTTAGCTTATTTTCCATCAACCGCTTGAAGAAACACTGCGTATATGCTGCGCAGAACTGATGCGCACTCTGATGTAAACAATCCCCTCATGTAGAAGCCCTGTGTGCCGCCGCTGCCACCGCACTATAATCCTCACACGCAGAGGCGGACTTGCCATCTGGCAGACCAGGCACTTTCCCGGTGGGCCGACGTACTTTTTGGGCCGGGCTGATCATCGTCTTATGATTTGATCGGCCCATAAAAGGCTTAGCAGCCTATCGTTTTTTTCTGCCTTATTGATTGACGCTGCTGTGATCTGTGACTCTCTGAAAGTAGATGCTTTTTTTCCCGGACAGACAGACCGGGCCGGTCCATGTGACACTCTGCAGCCTATTGGCTCTTTTCGGTATTGACATTGGGCTGGTCCAATCACAAACTCCTATTTTGGACTCCGTGTGAGCGTGCGTCGTCTGTGTGTATTTGTCAAAATAGTCGAGAGTCAGAGAGAAGAAACGCAAGGGACGTGCAGAGAAATCGCGAGAAATACACCGGCGTTTCATTTAGCGATTCTGAAAAGTTCTTTGTTCATTCTAGTACACGGCTAAAAACGCAAATCACGTGACCACACACTCTCTGCCCAGAGCTGCAGCCACTAGTTCAGCGGGTAAGCATAAACCCCAGGTGAGAGTGTAGTGCATGTCAGACAGTTCATCTGCTGGGTGATCTCATCTCACTATAGTTGTTAAACGTGATATTGAATTCATCTTGTTGTCTCTATCTAACAATTCTTATATCTTTTGAATCATTTGTTCTCAGTTAACTGTTTTGGCTGAGTGCAAAGATAAGCTAATATATTAATTTATGTAACCACATACACTGATTCTGCACATTGACTGATTGCTTACCTTTATCGTTTAAATTTAATGTACGTTATACTGTTATAATGGCCATTATTGGTTATTAAAACTGATATTCTGCAAAAGAAACAGTGTAAATCAAATATCAAAATGAAACAAATTTGACTTATATTATGTTTTCATTGTTTAGATAGTGAAACAGCAAGCAGGATGAGGTGAAAGAGGTTAAATGTAACACTGTTCCCTTTGAAGATTTACCCATGCATTAGCAGGCAGTTTTTGTTGTGTTTATTATTGAATATAGGCTGAGTGAATAGTGTATTGAATAAGCTAAATTGACTGTAGTGTATGAGTGTGTGTGAATGAGTGTGTATGGGTGATTTCCAATATTGGGTTGTGGCTGGAAAGGCATCTGCTGCATAAAACATGCTGGAATAGTTGGCAGTTCATTCCACGATTGCTGATCGAAGACGGTTTCCCTTTGCACATTCACTTTGATATAATTGCTCAAGTTTACTTTTATATTGTGTATTGTTTTATTTATATTTATTTGTATTTAAATGTTTGAAGTACTTTTAGTTAATTAAAAAGTTATTAAAGTTACTATGTTGACGAAACTGAAGTTTTTTGTGTTTTTTTACCTGTTTCTCTAGTAAAATTACAATATCGTGATAATACCGTATACCGTGATAAAAGCTCAATCAATTAATCGCAGCATGAAAATGTGATACCGGCACATGCCTACTGACAATAATTTACTATGGTTACAACTGAAGAGTTCAGATGCAACAACCTCTAAATGCCGCCTGAAATTTTCCTCTAAAATGAGCATTTTTATCAAGCTTCTGTGTGTAGGTTCAATAACATCACATTTATGGCAATGAATAAGTCCTCTTCCTGTTCTTTAAAGTGAAATATCTCAACATAAATAAAGGGGGATGAGAGTAATGTTAAATTTCAATGGAAATTTCAGATAGCACTTAGAGCTTTTTGCATCTGAACTCTTCAACTGAATTAGTTACAAAATAACTGTATAAAAAGAGTAAACATGGAAGGATAAAAACATATGATATTAATTGTACCCAGCTAAAATATAAAATAAAGTTACCTGAGATAGAGGGAGAGACAAAGAACAGACAGTAGGCCCCAAAGAGAGCCTGACAGCAGTAGAGCCAGAGAAGATCTAGAGCATGAAAGGAGCACAGCAGGAAAAGAGCAAAGCTTACCACATATTTTGTATCTTCCTTGACCATGTCCAAAGCCCAAATACTGAGACATACAAACTGACCAGTCAACATGTGACCACATCGTAAAACCCCCAAAGTCCACACACATCTTAATTATTCCCTGATCTTATCAGTATCTGCCTTTGGAGTCTGTATGGACCTTCTTGGTTCTTGGTATATGATAATTTGCACTCTCACACCTTCGTCAGGGTTACGAAACTTGTAGGTGCACGTATTTTTTATTTATTTATTGATAATATATATTTTATGAATTCCCAATTCAAAGAGCACTGACATATTAATTATACCAGAAAGACATAATATATTTATGTAACTTGAAGTCTGGGGCATCACCGTGGCGCAGTGGGTAGCACGATCACCTCACAGCAAGAACATCACTGGTTCGAGCTCTAGCTGAGTCAGTTGGCGTTTCTGTGTGGAGTTTGCATGTTCTCCCTGTGTTCGCATGGATTTCCTCAGGGTGCTCCGGTTTCCCCCACAGTTCAAACACATGCACTATAGATGAATTGAATAAGCTAAACTGGCCGTAGTGTATGTGTGTGAGTCAACTGTTTCAGTTAGTTTGTGTAATACATGCTTCAGTCATTTATGTATTTATTTTTAATTACATCTAGTTTATTAATAACATGTATGTATTTTTTTTTTTTTTTTTGCGTTTTGAGGGATATTTAGTGTTTTCTGACCTACAGTATTCTCTGATTAGCTATTTCAGATGTGACTGTTGGTTAAACTACAAAATAGACGTCTAATTTGATCCTATTTTCAGGCTAAAAATAGATACAAACACCTATTTCATGTCTTTCACCAAGTCTTGTGAACACAATGTCTATTGATGCTCTAGATCTGCTGCTTTCAGACTTCTTTTCTTGAATAGACTTATTGGCGCAATTATGCATTAACAATGGTTTGAACCATTATAGGGGTGGTCCAATGTATATTTATATTATCTATTATTTTAATTATTAACATTATCATTTTAAAGGCATATCAGAGTGAAATATTTCTTAGTATTAAACAACTGACCCCTCAAACAAACATCTTGTTTTGACCTCCTTCAAGGGGGATCAAGCATTAATTAGAGGGGTCAGTCCCCCCTCTAATATATATATATATATATATATATATATATATATATATATATATATATATATATATATATATATATATAGCATGCATTACAATGGGAGCTTATGTTTTCAGCTGCGAGTACATAATGAAAGATTTAAGCTTGATGGCTCAATGTTTAAATCCCAGTGCTGACTAGGATTCATGAATGAGTAAACACTTACATCAATGGTCCCGCTGGGTTCTATTGGCACAAGATGTCTCCAGAGCTTTATAATGTAGTGACTTTGACTCTCACCTTCCTCTGTGTGTCTTCTGATGTGGCACTCTGGAGAAAGATCCTCAATTTCCATAGCCATTCTGTTTTATATGTCCGTTTAAATTTTAATAACACTGCATAATTGTAGTCATGAAATAATCTGGAGACAGAATTGGGTTTTTTGAAAGATTGTCTGTGTTGTGCAGATTAAAACAAAGAAAAGAACGAACCAATTCTCTGATGGAATAAAGGGATTTCAAGCATTTCCTGTTAAAGGATGTGACAGGTTTTAATCAAAGTAATGGACAGAAACCTAAATCTGCAAACGATAATTAGGTAAAAGTATTCCTCAGATTTTATTTACATTTGAACAAAAAGTAGCATGTCAATGATTGTTCATAACCTTTTCACTAATCAATAGAAAATCCTTTATTGGCTATCACAGCAATTAAACTCTCGCTATAATTGCTGACTACCTTTTTGCATGTCTCCACTGGTATTTTTGTTCATTTATCTTTAGCGATGAGCTCCAACTTTTTCACGTTGCAGGGTTACTCTACCATCACCCTGATCTTTAGCTCACTCCACATATTCTCAATTGGATTTAAGTCAGGACTCTGGCTGGGCCACTGCAAAAACATCAATGCTCTCTCAATGAGAGAGAACGCTATTTTTTCACCACTTTTGCTGTGTGTTTTGAGTTGTGGTCATGCTGAAATGTCTACTAGGACCCAGCAGTGTGCAGTCTCTTTTGGACTATCTGCATTGAGATGTTGCAACCAACAGAGCCCAGATTCATCAGGATGGCCAACACAATCTCACGGGAATTCATAACTTTTTGATTCAGTGGCTAATTCGTACGAATTCGTATGATCTAATTCATACAGTTTAGTACGATTTGCTCATCCCCCAATGACAGTTGGGTTTAGGGGTGGGGTTAGGTGCCATGCCTCCTTTTTAAAATCGAACAATTTCGTACTAATTAGTACTAATTAGCAACTAAACTGACAAAACGTAAAATACTTATGTTTTCTTGTGAGATCAGGCTGGGATGGCCTTGATGGTGATCCTTTGATTCTTTTTTTACCTCTCTCACTGTGCTCCTGGCCAGCACTCGTGTCATTTTTTGCTTCCCACCACATCTGCAGAGATTTTTCACAGTCCAGAACATCTTGTATTTTTAAATACTTTGCACTGTAGCTTTAAAACATTTAGAAATGGGCTTATAGCCCTTTGCTGAATTGTGAGGAGCCACAATGTGCAGCCCCCTCACTGAGCTCCTATGTCTTAGCCATGACTGTCCACAAACCAACAGCAAACATCTGTTTACAATGAATCAGGGTATTTGGGATGCTTCAGAACCAGCTTGGAATGGTATAAAACATTGGATTTTCAAATAGACTATGCTGTGACAGTTTGGGAAGTGTGTTTAGAATTTTGAATAATTTTAGGTAAATAAATAATATTTTCTTCTTTTAGTAGAAGCCTGTGTCATTCCCGGTCCAAGACAAACCTTGCTGGTTGAATAAAAGTAACTTTAACTTGTTTTTTTTTTCTCTTTCAGAATTTGGCAGAGGTATGAATAATTATGAGCTTGACTATACACACGTGTGTATGTGTGTGTGTGTGTGTGTATATATATATATATATATATATATATATATATATATATATATATATATATATATATATATATATATATATATATATATATATATATATATATAATTATACCCACAGGCAACCTGTGTTGTAAGGCAGATGAATTGTTAAATCAAACTTGAAATAAAACATAAAATAATTAAAATAAAATACACATAACAGGTTTTTCTGGATGCCAATTGGTCCATATAATTCATAATTAACCCTTATTTCAGGCATGAAATAAGTGTACAATTAAACTTAGATAAACATGAACAGTTATGCAAATTAGGTGACTTCTACCAACTTAATACTTAATTTCCTTACCGAGGAGTTGGCAAAATCCTAATGTGACCAAAAAAATCACTGTTCACAATTCTCCTTAGTTAGTTACAGCGTTTTTATCTTTATTCCTGAAAGTACAGCTCTGTATTCATCAATCTCATTTTGAGAAAAAAACATTTACTGTTTAGACAAAGCATTTGTTTACTAATAATATTTACTGATGTTGTGAAGTGAATCTTCTACTTTCGTCAATTCTACTTTGTTGTTTATGATGAGATGAGAATTCATGAGTAATCAGGTTCATCTGTTAAATGTTCAAATATGCAAAGACATTTTTTTTTACTGTTGTGTAAGTGATAACATACATAGACTTGTCACAATCTCATAATATGCCACAAATTAAGGAAACACTTACCAATAGAAATGGCGTGCTCATGATGTGCTTGCAATAGTGGCCTGGATTATTCAACCAGTTTTTCCAGCGTTTCATTATTGAATGTGAGTTTGAATTGTTTTTATATTTAGATATAACTAATAGAGAAATTCTGCCTTCTTAGTAGAGATTTGTGATAGATAACAGACTGAGCCATTTGACCAGTAAGCTCTCAGGAAAAAGGGGCTCAGAAAGAATGAATTGTTTAAGATTCTTTGAAAAATCAGTTCATTTTTAATGTGTATTATAAGAAAAAATTAAAGTATTTTTTGACCTTGGATGTATGTAAACCTATGGTAGGAGACCTCCAAAACAAAATGAGGAGCGTTTAAAACAGCGTATGAAGGCAGTTTAATTCTGGTCACTGTCCATTTCCATTATACGGATGAGTGCAAGGTGTGTCTGTAGTATGAAAACAAAAAAAGAGTCAGTCATTACAACATTAAGGTGTGTACTGTATATGACAACCTTACTTTCATTTTTGGCTGATTTGTCCCTGTTCTTGTCATAAATGGTCACTGGCATTTCAGGTAGCAGGCCAGAGAAGCCTCCTCGTCCAGCTAAGATTCATAAACCGCACAAAACGCAGCCATGAAAGGCCGAACTTTTCTTTTTTTATGTTGATGTCCTTGACAGTGAACTTGTTCCTATTATTTCTTCATCCATTGAACGATGAATGGTGATTGAATTAATTTCATTATTAGAAATTCTATGAATCTTTTAAAGGATACTTTATTAGTTGCTGGTGTGGTAATCATTAATGTGTATTGTGAGCAAATATAAGTATTGTTTGACCTTGGATGCATGTAAACCTATTGTTGGAGACCTCCAAAATAAAATGAAAAAACTTTGATGACTTTTCTTTCAGTATGTTGATGTTCTTCCATCTGAAACAGGATATTGAGTAGGCTTTCTATTTTTGCATCATTTCCCATAGCAAACTAATGGTAAGAGGGGCGTGGTTAAGAATATTTTGGCTGAAGCCGTCAAACTAATCAAGTAAATGACTGATTTCATTAAATTCTTTTTTTCACAGTGTTTTGGCTTGTACATATTAATTGTGTTCACCTAAAGAATAACTATGTGCACTAGCAAAATAAGCATTGTAAATTTAGATTTCACAAAGACTTTAATGCTGGTTTTTATTTATTTTCACAATATGGATACGTGGAAACATTATTATACTAGATATAATAATTTCTCATTATTATTCATAGCTGAGTTTTCTTTTTTTGAGATTTATTTTTGGCCTTTTTGCCTTTATTTGATAGGACAGTATTTAGACAGGAAGCGAAGTTGGAGAGAGAGAGTAGGGGGTAGGGTAGGGAAATGTCCTCAAACTGGGATTTGAACTTAGGACACCCTGACGTGCTACTACACCATATGTCAACGCGCTAACCACTAGGCTATTGCTAAGCTGCATTTTAAGTAGAGTAGCTAATAGCTTAGCTTACTACATTTTTCAAGTAGCTTGCCCATCACTGCTATTGTATATGCTGCAGGGCATTAAATTACTAACTGTTTATTTCTTTGCATTTTACTTTGTAAACTAAATCATGCATCTCCTCACGTTTTGTGTCTGATTATTATTATTTTTTTTTGTCAGATTTTGTGAGACGCTCCCCTCTTTTTCCCCTGTTCTGCTGGCCACGCCCACTCCTCCCTCTGCTCGCAGCACTCCACACCCATCATGAAGCATTTTTTAAAAAAGTAGACTTCAACTGAAAGAGCTGGGTTTCAAGACCCTTCATGTTGCCCCCAACACAAATCTATTGTCTGAAACCCAATATTTTTATAATGGATGAAAATAGAGTATGTGTAATTATAACAATTCCAGCGTAAGTAAATTATAACAGAATTTTCATTTTGGGGTAATTTGTCCCTCTTTCAGTCATACAGTAGTTCAGGGTCATTGACGTTAGTCTTTCAAGCAGCAGGCCAGAAAAATCCTCTTTGTCCATTTAAGGTCCATAAACTGTACAAAAAGCAGCCATAAGAGGCTGAACTCAGCATTTTACATTGGTGTCCTTGAGGGTGAGCTTGTTTCGTAAATTCCTCCATTAGCTCTCAGGCTTGCCCTCCAGCATGCTTCCTATCTAGCCCATTAAAGCCCATCGGGGGACAGGCCTGTAAACAGTCCGGCCCTACAACTTTGATAATGGCCGTGTCTGTGTCTGTATCCAATTGCAGCGTCCGTCTCAGCCTGACGTCCCACTGTGGCTTATTACCAGCATGCAGTGATCTCGTTCTTGCTAGCAGCTAATGTCCTGCTGCTCACATTTATCCCACTGCGAGTCTCCTAACCCCAAACAAGCACGCCATCGGTCCACAGGAACATAGACACGTCCACATTCTCTGGCTCTTTCCCAACATCTGCTGCCATTTAGCCCATCAAGTGCAATGATCATAGCAGGAGGGCTTGAGGGGCATTTAGGACATTCAGGGCAGCGAGCGTAAAGGGACGGAGGGGCTGCGGAGGAAGTGTTTAGTGGTGAATGAGTCAGGGATTTCCCTCAGAGTGTTCAGATGGTGGGCTTAAGTGAACTGAACAGACTAGAGGCTATTTCAAGGGGTTAACAGGTTGAATGTGGGAGTACAGTATACAGTATTTGCTATACATTTACTTTTCATGATGAGACAATATTATTGCAACCTACTGTAATATTTGTTTTATGCTATTTTAAAATACAATGTTTTACTAAAGCTTGATATAGGGCTGGGCTGATAAACGATATTATATTGACTCGCCATAAAATTTATGTCGAAAACAATGATAAGTTCTGGACCTTTTTTCCTCTATATTGACATAAGAGCCAATCACACCACAGAAATGTGCAACAATGGGAATCTAGAAGTGTTTTGATATTAGAGATGCACCGAATTTTTCGGCTACCGAAAATAGGCTATGCCATTTAATGGACCCTCTTATTTTTGAGGCTTCAGTCATTGTTGGGATATGGTAGCATTAACAACTAATAACGAAATATATATTGTTATTGTTCAATATGAAACAGAATGAATTTGAGAATGCATTTTTTGTCATATCGCCCAACCCTAGCTTGATATCCAGCATCTTTACACTCGGTGTCATATCTTTCACCTCTTTCAACTATAAGGTTCTATCTGCGTTCTGAATAATTTTGAGATAATGAGCTTCAAAGTTTTTGCATTCCATAGCAAACAGTATGTGTGTAACATTTGTTTTTTTTTAAATAAAAAGTGTTAAAATGTAAACAATTTATAAAAAAACATCCCATAATGTTTATAAGTTGTCATTTAATAAGAATATGTCAATAACTCAATTTTGACAAAAATGTCAGATAGAACCTTATAATTTTAAGGTAACAATATCTGGCCCTGGACCACAAAACCAATAGCTATGTTTCCATCCAAAAATGTGAATTAACTTTGTGCAAAACTGGAATATTGTATAAAAGACGTGCGAATAAAGCAGCGTTTCCATTCAGCGAGTCAAATCAAACAAAATTGCCACTTCCTGATTAACTGGCGCCAAATATCAACAGTAAAAACTGAATTAGCTGTGGGAGAAGAAGCTGTATGAACCTTTTCTTTATTTAATAAATGACATGCAGTGAACATGTGGTGGCGTTTAAAGGTGTGAGACGCGAAGCACAGATGCTCTTGACTCTGGAGGTCATTAATAATGTAATAACACTAAAACTGAAACGGTTAAGACATTTTAGAATGACCAAAGCAACATATCAGATGTTTTACAGTGTGCTCAGCCTGCTTGTTTATCTATTTACACATTTTTATCATCACTTGATCTCTTTTAACAAAATCACATGACCTTTTTTTAATGTGCATACTGGAATTTGTTCGGTTAAAGTGTTTCCATACACAGTTTATCTTTTCCTTTGGAATAAAACATTTATCCTACTCAGTCATGCACATATGTATTTAATGCGCATTTTCAAAATGTACGCACATCTTGGCATTTCCATCAACTTTTTTTAATCCGCATATCCAAAATGCGCATAAAAATAGGTGGATGGAAATGTAGCTACTATTATACATGCATATTTTTTGAAAATAAGATTTATCCATTATCTGGAAACAAATATGTTTTCCATTTATGTTTGGTTTGTTATGATAGTTCAATATCTGGTAGAATACAACGACAGCGTTTAAAAGTCTGAAATCTACACTGTAAAAAAATATCGGGTTCCACATAAATCCTGTGTTGTCCATACACAAATCGATTAAGTTTCATTCATTGATTCCTTCATTTTCTTTTCGGCTTAGTCCCTATATTAATCAGGGGCCGCCACAGTGGAATAAACCGCATATGTTTTATACAGCGGATGCCTTTTCAGCATACACTCTCATTCACACACATACACTATGGACAATTTAGCTTACCCAATTCACCTATAGCGCATGTCTTTAGACTGTGGGGGTAACTGGATCAGCTGGAGAAAACCCACGCCAGCACGTGGAGAACATGCAAACCCCACACAGAAATGCCAATTGACCCTGCCGAGACTCGAAGCAGCAACCTTCTGGCTATGAGGCGATCGTGCTACACATTTTGCTTCTGTGACGCCCTAACACAAATCGATTAAGTTAAATAAAAGTTTGTTTGTTTGTTTTTACAAATTTAAGTGTATTGAACATAAAACAATTAGGTTGTCCAAAAAAAAAATGTGAATTTTGTTGTCAACTCATTTTAAATACGTAGTTTAAGCAAACAAACATCATTTTTTTGAGTGTAAGGGTTAAAACATAATAACAATAATCAAAATAATGAGAATATCACCTTTAAATTTGCCAAATTTGAGTTCTTAGCAATGCATATCAGTAAACAAAAAAGAATTTTGATGTATTAACGTTAGGAAGTTTACAAAATATCTTCATGAAACATGATTTACTTTAATTATTTTTGACATGAAATCAGTTTTACCCATACATTTTTTAAAGCCCATAAAACATAAGACTTTGTGGTTTAACATAAAGCCATTGTGGTGCAGGGTTACATGATCTGTTTGTATGAATAGAAGCCAAAGAAACATGAGGAATGAAGTCAAAGAGCCCTAAAAAGCAAACACTATTCACATCAGTGGTGATAGCTAAGAAAATTAGTATTTTTCAGTGAATTTCAAAAAACATCTGACAAAGATAAAGTCGAGCAGGTTAGTAATAGGTGAAGCTGCTGATACTGTTTTTTGAGTTGTTTAATGACCCTCTGCTGAAATGTTGAGAGATTGAATGTGTTTAATTTCTTAAGGCTGTGACTGAAGTCAGCTTGTGTGTCAGCTTTGTGATTCTGCTTATTAACAGCAGATGTTTATCATTAATGCTCAGTCAACACTTACTTAATCACTTAAATACCTCATTACTTCAACTTAAATAGAGTAAGTTCACAGGACTTTTATAGATTAGTTTTTGAACTTTTTAGCAAAACTTTTAGTTTGTAGCAATCGGTTTCCTCAAACGGTTTGAGTTGCCTTAACTTATTAAGATTTACAGTACTTATTTGGGCTGAGTTCTCTTAATTTATTTAGTTTTACTGTGTTCAAATTGCTTTGTGTACTCAAAGGGCTTAAGTTAACAGTACTCATTGGGATTAGTTTTAAACTTAAATTGTTTGCTGCGATCGATTTCCTCAAATGGTTTGAGTTACCTTAACGTGTAGGGTTTTAAGCTTGATTTCAAATGATCAAGAATTAAACTTCAAACAAAATGTGCTGCTTAATATTATTGATGTTTTGTCAAAGTTCTTGGATAAATAGTTGTTAAAAGAATTGTTCTTCATGCTTAACTAATGCACATATGCCATTGAGAAATTATTACACGGTGACACATTCAGCAATTTCTGTGAATATTTTAATCAGACGACTCTTTAGTTGCTAATGTGGTAATCAGTAATGAATATTTTATTTTTTATTCTTTTATTAGTCATAAATTAACTCAAAATTATCTGTCCATTAGTTACACAGTTAATGGGTATTAGCTCACCCATATTGTAAAGTGTTACCAATAAATCCTTGTGAAAATATACCTATTAAACCTTTAGACCATTAGCATTAATTAATTTATAAAAATCAAGGTTTTACAAGATGGTACATAAAGATATTTTTAGAATAATTAAATTGGGACTGCAAAAAGAGAATGCATTTCTAAGAACTTGACACATGAATTTCTTATTCACAAAACCTATTTGCAGTTATGACAAGTTGAGTTTATCATGCTTAATACATGGCTATGTGTGAAAATGAATGCGTGAAATAATTATTTTTAATGCGTAATTCAATTCATTATTCTTTATAATTATGTTAGGGTTATTTATGTTCCGAGTAGAAAAATACTGGAGTAATACAATGCATAAAACTTGTTTTAACTTGTTTGTTATGGAGAGCAAGTTATGCCAGTTATTTAACTTACTTGCTTACACTGTAAAAAACAATGATGTGTTCCACACAATTCCTACATATTGTCACAACACAAATCAATTAAGTTAACATAATTGTTTTAACAACTCTAAGTCGATTGAACTTAAAACAAAAGCAAATAAAGAGAAACTGCAAATTCAAACAATTCTTAAAAACGATTAAATTTGGGGCTTGCCTAATATGAGGCATAATTTCATTCCAACACTATAGCAAGTATAGAGTATAGTCAAAAAAGATTCAACTGACATTAATGACCTGCCAGGTTTATACATGGGTAAAAGTTCTTTTAAAAATGTCTATTTAGAGATTATAAACAAAAACTACTAGCTTAAAATTAATCTTGAACTTACCAGTGAGGACAGGAATGGAGCTGGTAAAAAAGCACTGAATACGTCACTATTTTTCTCAGAAAGCATATTTCTAATGGCCCGTTTCCACTGAGTGGTACGGTACAATATGATGTGGTTCAGTACGCTTTTATGGCCATTTCCACTGTTTCCAAATCTGCCGTGTCCTGTTGTTGTTTTTCGAGGCCCTCTAAAAGTGTGAGCAGTTTCACTTTCTCGCGTGAGCTCGCCGCACGTCTATATTTGAAATAATGAACTTCTTGAGCTGATGATAATAACGTGCGTGTGATTATTGAAGTGCTTCTGACATCCGATCCTTTCAGAAACGGACAAACACGAGAGTGAAGCACGAAAAAACAAAGGAGAAGCCTGAAAAACAAAGCAGCAAATTATTCTTTCAGCCACTTAAAATTAACAAACTGCCATGTTTAACTAGCATCATCACCTTTTGGACTATTATGAACTCAGAATTACATGTGCTGGTGAAGAATAAAGATGCAGATGAGAGGTTTGTACTGACTGGGCTATATTTCGTGTTGTTTTTGAATCCAAAAAAAGGACTTAATGTATGCTGTGTGTAGTTTTACTGTAATTGATAGCATCTCGGAGACTCTAAGGGGCTGTATGTGTGCATATATGTTGTGTTTATTTATTTATTTTATATAATTGCAGTCGTTACTGTAGGCTATTTCGCAGATTGATCTGTAGTTATAATCAAATCCTGTTCATTGAAAGGTTAGTAATGAACATTTATACACAAGTTTTTATCTGTATAAAGCATCTGTTTTGTGTGAAGTGCTTCTCATATGATATTTGAACAACCCGTACAGCTTTACTTTGACATTTCCTCAAACGAGAATAACATCGTCTGAAACTTTCTACTATTTGTACCCTTTTGGTAGTGGAAATGCAAGCCTGATAAAGGTGACCCGTACTGACCCACACCGTACCGTACTGTACCACTCAGTGGAAATGGGCCATAAAGGTGCTGTTGTCTCAAAACTTTCCCCGGATGTCAGAAACAATACACAGTAGCATATACAGAAAACAAATTTAATTAGTTTTGAAATTAAAATATGTGCAATAAATGAAATGCCACAGCAAAAACGTCTTGAACACATGAAGAAAGAGAGGTGTAAAAATGCATGGAAGGTCCAGTGAGCAGCTGAAATCTAGTCCGGGGATGTCAAAAGGTTGGTTTTGATGGTTACATTTGAGAATAGAGTATGATGTCATCCTGATATGAACATAATTGCATCTTTGCATTTATTACAGCACATTTAAACAGTCTATGTGTGGATCTGAACGTAGCTGTTCATCAACGTAGGATTCATCTGGTGTCATCACCAGATGTTACAGTGGTAAAATATGACTTTTGAGAACATCTTTTGGGATTCTCTCAAATAGAAAAGCAATTCATAAATAAAATAGCCAATTCTTTATTTTAAAATGCAAAAAGCTTTATTTTAGGATGGGGTTTCCAATTGGGTCTACAAATAAGCATTTATTCTCACAAAGCCAAATTCTGTCTCAAGTAAACTGTTTTCACAAATTTCACTACTCTTTAAATTATTCAGCGCACAAAAACATCTTAAACATTTATAAGCCCTTTCTTTGAGGGATTCATACAAAGCGTGACCTCCCTGTTTGACATAAAGCACTGGCTCAAACTAAAGACGAGATAGCGGATCAAAGCACGAACATAGTCTCTTCAGTCGGGAAACAAACGGACATGATATGGGAATTAAACTGAAAAAGCGAGTCTTGAGTAATAGCATTACAGAAGTAACTGGGAATTGTGGCTGTAAAGAGCAAATCGACTTAAATATATATATATATAAACGCAGAGCTGTCAGGAAAATTCATTTATTCCTCATTCTTTCCGTTTTGCATGGAAAAATGAAAAAGGAGAACTATCGGAGACAAGATAGAGATACAGAAAGTGGTGCTCGCGGTAATGGAAATAATAAAGCAGAGAGTTGGTGAGATGGTGGTAAGCTGAGCGTGTCATTATGCATTCATTGAGATTAGGTTATGTCATCTCTTGCTCTCTTATAAAAGAGCAGGATAAAGAGAAAAAAATGAGGATGGAAAGACGGCGCTTACAGTGAATGAATACCGTCTGATTGCAGTAACCGCTCTGCCGCTGTTGGACATTGAGGGCAAGCAGATTGGTTAATTGAAAGTGATCCGCTAATGAGGTAAATTGACTACATTACCCACGTCTGCCTGTCTCTCAGGGATGGCACAATGGGGGCTGAGTTTCTCACGCTGACTGTAATGGTCTCAATTATGCGGTTGTCTGAAACAGTGTGTCTCTGTGGCTGAAAGGTTAAGGACTCGGGCTGTTTCTCTTCTAATGAACCCCCTCCTCAAACTGTCAAACTCACTGCCTCGATGTTTCCTTCCTCTGCTCTTTGGATTCTTCTCTTCTGCTCTTTTAGTAAGATATTTTTCAGCCCCTCTTTCACTTTGTGTCACCTTCAAGTGGGTTGTGGAAAAAAAAGAGGGGAAATGGGAAGTGGAATGAAAGAATGATTGGTAAAGAATGGAGAGTCGGGAAGGATGATGTAGGAGGATTGAAATATAGGATTGAAGGTTATAAAGGAGTAAATAATAAATTAATAATTGAATGAATGAATGACTAAAGGATGGATGGATGGATGGATGGATAGATGGATTGTTTATACAAATTACTAGCTTTGAATGAATTGTTAGGAATGATCAAATTAATTAATCATGGATGGATGGATTATTGTTATGGATGGGTGGATGGATGGATGAATTGATGTGGATAAACAAATTAATTAAATAATAATGTATTGATAAATTATTATTATGAGTGAATGAATTAATTATGAATAAATAAATCATTGTTAAGTATAATCAAAATAATTAATCATGGATGGATGGATTATTGTTACGAATGAACAAATGAACGAATGGATGGATGGATGAATGGATAGATTGTTTGATTGATTATTGTTGTGAATGAAAATATGGATGGATGGATTATTGTAATGAATGAACAAATGGATGGATGAATTAATTATTGTTGTGAATGAACAAATTATTTGATTATTGTTGGATAGATAAATTATTGTTATTAATGACCAATTTAATTGCTTATGAATTATTAAGAATTATGTAATTAAATAATTATTGTTGTGGATAAAAAAATTATATATTTATGGATTGATTTATTTATTTATTGTTATGAATTAACAAATTAAATCATTATGAATAAATAAATTATTGTTTTGAATAATCTAATTAATCATGGATGGACCGATTATTGTTGTGAATGTACAATTGAATAATTATTGATAGATGGATAAATTATTGTTATGAATGAACAAATCATTTGCTTAACAGTTGTTGGGAATTGTCAAATTAATTAATTATGGATAGATGGATTATTGTTATGAATGAACAAATGGAGGGATGGATGGATGGATGAACAAATAAAATATTTAATTAAATAACAAATTAAATATATAATTAAATATTGATGGATTGATAAATTATTATTATGAATTAAATTAATAATAAATAAATTATTGTTAACAATAATCAAATGAATTAATCATGGACATATGGGTTATTGTTATGAATGAACAAATGGATGGATGGATGGATGGATGGATGTATTATTGTTGTGGATGAAAAAAAAATATTGATGGACTGATAAATTATTGTTGTGAATTGACAAATTCAATAATTTGATAAGACTCAGCAAATAAGACTCTGTGAAAAGTCTGTGTGTGAGTGTGCTATATATATAGTCCATGTAATCAGTACTTAAGCAGCCCCCAGCTGTGTGTGAGTAATCAAAGGAGAATCATAACAGGTGTGTGAGTGTGTAAGGGTGCCTGAAGGGAGTTGTAGTCCTTATGGAGACGGGATTGTAGTCCTTCAGCGATCTGGAATAGATCACTGATAATTTTGACAGAATGAATGAATGAATTAATGAATGAATGAATTAATGAATTAATTAATTAATGAATGAGACAAAAACAAATATAAAGGACACCAATAAGGGAGAGGAATAAATGAACAAAGAATTAGAATAAATGAAGGAAGATGGAAATAACGGGGCTAATTGAAAGGATGATTAAATGAATGTGTGCTAATATGGAAATACAAGGACAGGAAACAATACATGAGTCAAAGACAAATAGATAGAAGGCAGAACGAGGGAATCACTGAAACTAAAATGTGTGTAGTGACTGAAAGAACATTATGAACGAATAATGAAAAGAAATGGTTAAAGGAGGATGAATGAATGAATGATAGAAGGACAGAACAGAAACTGAGAGAAGGAACTGAGAGAAAGGGAGAACGTTGGAAATCAAAAATAGAAATTATTAAAAAGATAGACAGACAGACAGACAGACAGACAGACAGACAGACAGATAGATAGATAGATGGATGGATATGATGAATGAATGATATATTAATGCATGAATGAAGGATGAAACCAATAATGAAAGTCTCTCTCTCACACACACACACACACACACACACAATAAATAGAGGACTGAATTGATCAATGAGTGATGTAAGGAATAAAGCAAGTCTGATCATTGGTTGTGCTTTTGCTCACAGGAAACGGAGATCCTGAACACAGCAGTGCTGAATGGGAAGACGGTGGCAGTGCCAGTGAAGGTGGTGACTGTGGGCACAGATGGGACCATTACAGATGTGTCAGACACTGTGCAGTGCCAGTCCACTGATGAAGACGTGGTTAAGGTCAGTCTTTTTGTTCTTGTTCTTGTTCTCGTCTTTGATCGCAATGATTCACTCAGATGAACAAGTGAATCAAAGCATACTGTGTCATGTTGACTTTTGATCAATGTGACAGCCCTGAAACAAAGCTCAGAAGAAATTTATTTAATATTTTTTTTTATGGGGGGGGGGTTGGGTTGTTTTTCTTTTTCGTTGTCTTATTTTACCTGCAGTCCTTCTGTGAGAGGAACATATTCATTTATATAAAATCAACAAACACTAATATGATGTTCTATTCTTTTTTCTATTCTCTCTATAAGTTCAAGATGATGACACCAAGGATATCATATGCTTTTTTAATTTACATAGGCCTATAGAATGTCATGGGATCTCACTTTTTTACTCCAGTAAAATATAATCATGAATTCAAAAATGAAAGAAACACAATTGAAAGTGGTTCAGTTTTGTAATGTTTACCTGCTTTTAGCTTAATTGTCGAACATGTTTACAGCAATGTCACAGTGTTTAAACATTGTTTTGGCCTATAAGAAGTAAATGAAACCAAACAGAACACATCATTTGTTTCGGAAAATGAGTAAGCAGTGTCTCAAAATCCACATGAAAACATCTGGCTGTCAGTCTTTGACATGAGCATACTGCTCCTCAGCGCCCCCACACCTTGATGCTCATGACAAGAATAGCAAGTGTAGTCATCTTTTTTTAGGTGAGGTGTAAATCGCTGTCATGCGTGAATAAACAATATTTTTGCACGTTTACACATAAAAATCCATGATCACATAACACAATACTGAAACCGCACATCAAAATGACACATTGTCAATATTTTTTGGAAAACCCCCAACATTTTACAAATCATGTTTTCAGGGGAACCCATGCCTCATTTAGGCTCCCCCTAGCTCCCCCGTAGTTTGCACCCTGGTGCTGACTGACAGTATAGTGTCCCCGTCACCACACTCGGGCAGTAAGACCCACATAGACCATAGTGTCCCATCCAGGTACTGACCAGTCACAGCCTTGCTTAGCTTCAGAGGGTGATCGTGGGTGAGAGAGCTGCCAGCAGTGGTGTGGAAGGTGTAAATGAGTCTTAAATATGAATATTTCTTTGGGTTTGAGACTTTAGTCTTGGAGATCTCACAGATCTATTTTATGCACGTACAGCTTAAACACTTCAAAGACAAAGAAAACTAAAATTGCATCTTATGACTGCTTTAAAATGAAAATATAGATTAAACTGATATTATATGTAGTTAGCTTTTCAGTGCTTTTTAACCCACTTAAGGATTCAAGTGAATGAAAGCACTTTGCCTTTGCATGTAATTTCATATTCACTCTTATTACCTTTAAAATACGTTTAAAGTGTTCTGCTAAGTGTAGTGACAAGCATTTATGACAACTAAAATATACACTTACCAACCACTGTTAGGTTCACCTTGCTAGTACCTAGTTGGACTTCTTTTTTTCCACAATTTGTCGTGACATGAATTCAGCAAAGAGCTTTTGGTCAATACTGACATGACAGCATCATGCAGTTGCTTTAGATTGTTAGTTGTACATTCGCTACGCAGATTCACCCTTTCCAGCACATCCTTAAGGTGTTCTATTGACTTGATATCTGATGATTGTAGAGGTCATTTGACCATAGTGAAAATCAATATGTTAAAGAGACTAGTTTGAGTTCATTTGCATTTTGTGACATGACACATTATCCTGTTAATAGTAGCTATTGTATGAACGTCACGTCACTTTAAACAATGATTGTTTGGTATTAAGCGACCCAAAGTGTGTCGATAAAATATCCACAAAACCATTACCAGCAGCTTGAACCATTAACACAAAACAGGATTGATCCAGGCTTTCTGACTGCATCATCAGAATTTAGCAGCAGAATAAATGTGGTGTGTGTTCATAGATGCTCTTTTTCAGAACTCGGTTGTAATGAGTGGTTATTTGAGTCACTGTCTGTTTAAATCAGTCTGTCCATTCTCATCATCTGACCTTTGGCCTCAATAAGGTATTTTCTCCAAATGACCAATCTCTGTAAACCCCAGAGATAAATGTACATGGAAATCCCACTAAATCAGCAGTTTCAGAAAAAAAAAACAACCTTATCAATAACCAAGCCATTTTAGAGCCACTTAAATCACCTTTCATTCCCATTTGAACTTCAGTTGATTGTTTTGACAATCTGTCCGCTTCAAATGCAATATATCACCCTCCGAAGGCTACTTTGGAGTGAAAACAATCATGGCGGTCATATTGAAGTGTCGTTCCAAACTGAAGTGCTCAAAACTGGCCATTCAAAGGGACCTTCGCAATGAAATATTTTGAAAAGTACAACTGATGGACATTTTAGGACCCCATGATCCTTTGCGCAGGGAAGTTGAGCGGTGTCGCACACATGTTCCATTCAGATAGGCTCATCCCTATAACCTAATCCCTTAAAAGCTGTGGCTCCTGAGGGTAAATCTTAAGGAATGAGTCCTTTGGAAAGTAACATGCTGAATGTTTGCATGCCTAAATCCATTGAGTTGCTGCCATGGGATTGGCTGATTAGATATTTGTAACATGCATTATATTATTATATACAGTGATCAGCAAAAAAAAAAGTCCCTTGCCGATCTCTTTTTTAAAGGACTGTGTGCAGGCATAGTGTGTCCATAGTCATATTGGAGGGATATAAAGGCAGTCACTTTTTTTCATTCCTAACTGTAAAATAAGATCCAAATCCCTTCTATTTTGAGGCCCACTATAGCATGATGTAGGACTGTGGTTTCCCTGCCCATCGAATTGATTGACAGCCACTTATTACCATCTCAGTAGTAATGCGTACAATCATATCAACAAGACAGGACATGCACAAAGCAACTTGGATTAAAAGATCTGTTCAGCTCTCTGTGATCATCAATCATCATCAAATGTGATCAAGAATGTGTTTTCCAAGTTTAAAACGCTTTAAAACAGTGTATGTTTGTAATGAATTACAACAATTTTACCGTCTTTATCACCACAGCCCCATCAGTACAATTATAACAGAAGACGCTTCAATCCCGGATTGTGGATGTTAAATCAGGTTTATTTAACAAACGTTACATGAGATCCGCTTTCTTCATGTCTGTCGCTGTGCTGTTTATCTGACGCACGCAGCTGGAGATTGAGGCACACTCTGACAGGCACAGTGGGAACGGTGGGCGGGGAGAACTAGCATTAAAGGCACAGTCAACAAAAACAGCTACATTGTGTTCAAAGAAGAAAAATCCAATATTCTGAAAGGTCGAATAAATAATCTGATGGGTTTTTTGAGCTGAAACTATACAGACACATTCTGGAGACACAAAAGACTTGTATTAAATCTTGAAACAGGGGTAAAATATATGCCCTTTAAGTGTGGAATGTTGGACACTTCACTCACTCAACGGTCGCAGCTTTGCTCATGTAGCAGAAGGGGTGGCCCTTTCGGGTAATGATGTTGATTTTGTTTATTTATTTTGGATTGAGAAAGCAAAACTCTCCTACAAGAGTGATTATACCGCCTCTGGGTGGTGAATGCGGTTATAACCACAGCCAGTGTACGCTACTAGCTTAACTACATTTCTCAGTAGCTTGGCGGTAGCGTCACTACATTATAAATCCAATAGCTTTTCAGTACCGAAGCTATTTTTTTAGTCAAGTAGCACAGTAGCATCCACACAAGCTACATTTACTGATCGCGGATCAATAAGCGACAGCTCCAACATTCATGGAGCTGTGAGACCGGTGTCTGGCTGATGAAAGTAAATCCATATAACTGCAAGAATGACGATTTCTTCTTCTTCCTGTTTTATGAGGGTTGACAACATACATTTTGGTGCGTTACTGCAACCTCTCGCTCTGGTCGATAACGTCGCAAATCAATCATTAGGCTGACACAAGAAATTTGCTTGATGGAAAGATGAGGAGTTATATATATATATATATATATATATATATATATATATATATATATATATATATATATATATATATATATACAGTATATATATAAATATACTGTACAAAGTAGCTTTTATACATATAGTTTAATGTAGTAAACTATATTGTAGTAACTATTACTGTAGTAAGCTAAAGTATACTACGGTAATTGCTGTTATTTCATGATAGTTATTAATGATATTACAATATGTAAGTTTGTGTAATTTTAGGCTTATTTGTAACTATTTCCCTTTACTATACATTACTATAGTATTTTAAATGTGTAACACCTGGTTTTATTGGATTTTTTGTTTTTGCTGTTCTATACTATAATTTGTTTCTGTTTGGTACAATATTATTTACAGTAATTAATAACTGAACTGAACAATTCTGCTTCATATGATTCATTGACAGTTTTAGTGATCACTAAGATATAAATAATTTAAGTTGCTTCGATTTAAAAATTAAAATTGCCAAAATAGCTTAAATGTAGCTAAGCTACTTTTGCAAAGTAGCTTTTAGCTTAGCTTGCTACATTTCCTTGGGTGTAGCTTTAAGTGTAGTTAAGCTACATTTAAAATAGTGTAGCTAATAGCTTAGCTCACTACATTTTTCAAGTGGCCTGGCCAACACTGCCCACGGCAGGTATTATTTGGTCGTTTGTTCATTTGTTTTGCTAGTTTGGCAAGAGTCAAGCATCATCTGGGAAACAGTTTGAATTCCCACTTAGTTAAGAAAACATTAGTATTCCATTTGCGATGACACTACATGCATATGCTGTTGCGCATGCAAGTGCTTAAGTACATAGTGTATAGTGTGCCATTTGGGACGCAGCTATACAAAATATATTTAGCTTTTATTTTGCATTAAGTAATTTGAATTTAGATGCATTATCTAAAGATGTTAGGTGATCAAACCCTTATTTTAATGGATATAATGGTTTAATAAAACTGATGTGTTTAAATGCAGCAAAAGCTATTGGCTATATTCATTTGGAAATTAAAGAGCCCCTGTTATACATAAAAAGGGTAATATTTTGATTGTAAGGGTCTCCAACAACAGTCTAATATGCATGCAAGGTCAAAAAACACTTTCATGGTCTTATAATAGGCATTTATTTTTACCTAATTATCCCAGCGACTCCCATATGAATCGTTCAGCGATTCATTTGTCTTCAAACCCCTCCTTGGCGCGAAGCTAATCTGGGCTGATTGGACCGATGACAACCTGTTGCGATTGGTCGACACTGACAGCCTTCAGCCCGAGACAGAGTGAAATGCCAGCAGCTAATCAACAATATAGAAGTAGTCAGAGTGCACACACGCTTCATATTAGTGTAAGGTGTGGATTTTGAATGCCAGTGGGTGAATGTAAATTCAGACGATGGACTTGAAAATACAGACGACCAACTATTTTAGAACTACACTGTTCCAATTTACTATGACCTTTTATGTGAAGCTGCTTTGACACAATCTACATTGTAAAAGCGCTATACAAATAAAGGTGAACTGAAATGATTTGAATATTTTATTGAGCAAAAACTCCAAGAACTGGGTAGGAGATCGACACGAGTCTCCTAGCCCGTCACACTCTACCTGCTCTTTTTTCAAGCTACATTCACAAAATCTCAGACTCTTCTTGCAAAACCAAACTTTCACCTCAAAACAGTTCAATCTGTGCTCAAAACTGAACCATGTTATCAAATCGTGCCCAAAGTAAATCAAAATTGAAAACATTACTGAACAGTCACTAAACACTATGTGGAAAAATAGGAAACAAAACTGCTAAGTACTTGAAACTGGAGAAATAAAAGTTTGTTGTTTATTTTATTGTAAGAAAATAATTATTTTCTCACATTCACTTGCATTGACGGTTTTTCAATCTAGAGGTCCAGTGGGGTTTTATGGATGGGCAGGACTTACCAGCTCTATAGTATGTCATACAGTAATTGCTGTACATTTACAGACTGTACTATAATGTCAAAAAAAAGGTATTTATCTGTTCTCTTCTCTAAATCTTCAGATTATGGTGGACAGTGAATCTACTGATGTTTGGTTGTACCCTTTGTCCAGCTTTTGAGTTGTTGTGTTCAAGTGGTGACAACTGTGCTTTAATCGTGTTTGACTTTTGTCACCATTATGCACCACTGGTGCATCACAATGAAAATGTGTTGGCAAGTTGTGTCTAAACAGGTGAAAAGTGTTTATGGTTTTGCCAAAAGAGTGATTGATTCAATCAGTGGGTTCAGGCAACTGAGCATTTGGTTCAGGCAATAGGGTTTAGTGTTTTAGCAATTGAGAAAAACTGTAAGGAAACAACTTCACATTAGTTACTAACGCCATAGTACAGAGTACCCAGTTCTCACCAGTGTTATCAGGGCCTGTCCATAGAATAGTGAGGGCGGTGTCCGCAACCACCCCCACCCCCGGTCTCCCGGATTTTCAGAGACAGATGCTGGCAAGTATGTGTGTGCAGTTAAACACCAGCAGATTGCTCTATTCATGACCGTGACACAATATTAATCCACACAGTGGCAAAAGCTGAACTATTTTGAACCTTGACTGCCGCACATGTGTAAGAACAGTTGACGATGGCCATAACAACGACAAACGGCAGTAGAATGTGAGCTCACAAATGCATTTAAATCCGTAAACAAAGCGGCACACATCGCGTTTTCAACGTGGCTTTACACGCGATATGAGAATATAAAGAGTTACCTTGAAACAGTACAAGCGGTTACAAGTAACAAAACACAATTAAATACATCATTTGCAAGCTAGAGAAAACAATGAGTCAACCATTTTAATCGCACTTACTTGCACTTGTGAAATGGAGGAAGAAACTGATCCATGATCCACTGATCCATGTTCTGACATAGCCGTTTACATCAATAGTCTTTTCTGATCCTTCCTTTAACAAACGGACGATGAATTCTCCGTTGTATGCATGTAGTTTTCAGAAGCAGGCAAACTGCACAAGGCTCCACGTCACGCCGAAACGGCTAAAGACTCAGTATCAAGACGATTCATCTGAAGTACTATGAGTCCAATCTTTTATAAATGAATCAATAGTTTTAAACACTGTCCACTTTCAGATTTAATCCTTAGCTGGATATTTCACTTCACTTAGAGCTGTGTTACACACTACCCATTAGAGGGGCTCTTTAATAAAAATATACATCTTTAAAAGGAGGTGAACTCATTTATGCTGAGTATATATATTATGTATAATATTTGTATAAATAATATATGATGATACATTTTCAATACAAATTCTTAAATTTGCATTTAATTTTAATATATTAAATAATATTGAGCAATTCCAGTGTTATGAATGTGACATTTGCAGTGAAAACTTAAAAGATACATTCACAGAGAAAATATTTGTTCACATTATATTGAAACATCTGCTTATATTTTACAAAACAACAAACCACAGAGTTACAGGATCAGAAAAATATCAATCTGTAAACATTGAATTTTTAAAATATATTTTAAATGAAGAAAATAAACATGCGTTATGGTTGTGACTAAAAAAGTTAACGAATTTGCAGTATACAACACACTTTGTAGAAATAATGTGAATTAAACTACACAACCCAAAACAAAATATGCTAATCAAAAGGATAAAAGTTGGCTTTCTATAGAACAAAACTGGTTGATTTTATTTAACATTTTTGCATTTATGAGGAAAAAGCTTAATTATGGATGTGATATGTTTGTGTCATGGATATGACGTGAAATTGCCACTTGTGTGACTTGGGTAAATGAAATATAATTGTTTGAAAACATTGACTGGGACATTTTTGAGTACTTTTATAGTACTGTAAAATACAAGCCTACACAGAAAAAAAAATTAGAAAGGACTTCGCTATTTTGGTGAAAACTTAATTTTTTTTTTTATGGCATTGTTGGAATTAGCATGGAATTGCTCTATTATATTATGTTGAAGTTTATCATCTGGTGTACTTACAGTAACAATAAGTAAATTAGTAATAAATACATTAGTACATTTACATTTCCACAAAGGTCTCACTGACCATTTGGATATTTTTTGTAATCCTTGACTTTGTGTTGCTTTCAAATACTTCCAGCTGGATTTTGTTCTCGTTTGAGCTCAAATTCAATCATAGTGTATAAAATTATGATATGTTTGATTACGCATGAGAGGAAAGCAGCTAAAGCTTGTTTCTAAACAAGATTGGATTGTATGTTTTTTTTTTTTTTCAAGAGATGATCATTTGAGTTGGACAGGCTCATTAAGTTGAGTTTGTTTAGACATGAAATGTTCTCATTTTAAATGACCTAAAAGACTTGTGTGCAATCAGCTTCTACCGTGGGAGTGATTTGATGCTTATCGACATTCGTAAGAATGTTTTAATTGCTAATTTCAATGTGTTTATTCACAGTATAAAAAAACAGCTGTGCTTCAGCTAAAACTCTATCTTTAAAGCATTAACAGCTTTGGTCATATGCAAATGATCAAATCGTTGTATATGTTTACATAGATTGCTATAATCCAACTTTTGCCCTAAAATGTCATTCATATTCATGAGTAAAAGTTTTAGCTTGTCCAAATTCCTGCCGAAGCTGAATATGTGCAAATTACTCCAGATACGCTGTGAAAATGGAATATGCACAGTTATTACCTTAAGGAGTAATTTCTACCTGATATTACTCTTAAAACGAGTTTAATCTAATGCAGTCAGGCTGATTCCCTTATTAAAATCCCAGGTTTTAAAGCAAGTAATTTAGATGTCACAACATGAAGCACATATTTAGGTTGGAGTCAGATTATTCCTTCAGCTTCACATCTGACTTTGAACTGTTAACTTTACTGATGGCAGACGGGGGAGTGTTTGTAAAAGCGCTTATTATTCAGTGACGATTGAGGTACAGAAATTACACACTGCAGAAGTGGAGGATCTCCTGTATGTGGCCTGGCTAGAACAATTCAAGGCGGCACATTATTTATTACATGAAGTGTAAAACCACTACAACTGGAGATGAAGTCCGTGCAATACATTTGACAAATTATTATGTTTTATATAAGATTTTAAAATATTTATTTCTTTTTTTAACTAGCTTTGCAAATTAGAATTCACTTCAATATAAAGGTCATTTTTGTCATATTTCATATATGTCATATTTCATATTTATTTATATATGTCATATTTATTTATATAGGGTTTCAGAGTATTAAACTGTTTTGAAGATTGCTTTTTTTTTCACATTGACAAAACTGAGGTCACAAAAATCATTTATTTAATTTCATTTGAATTACTATTGTGTTAGTACTATACTGTTACTATAGTTTTGCTTATTTATTTTTCGTTCTCCAGAAATTCAGAGTTGCTTAGTTAATGCTTATTTCAGAATTTTTGTATCATTATACTTTTGTTTTTGTGTGAACGGCTGTTATGATCACAAGTACTACACATTTGCCACCGATATAAACTACAACTCCCAGAAGTCTTTGCACTCATTACTCCTGCCACAGCTGACAACCTTTCAGACACTATGTCCTAATTCACATACGTATACTACACCCTAAAAGTATGTACTTTTTTGTAAAGGAAAAGTATATACTTTTGAGTATGTAACAGGAGATTGCAAGCTTTGGCACATACTACTTCTTCGTAAACAGATCGTTATGTTGCCCTGTCAATCATCTTGACACATCATCCACATTTCTTTTATATTTAATTACCTACATTATTGGAGAGGCAGCAGCAGGATAATATGCCATTTGCGATTCTTTCATGCTGAAAAATCTCCCCTGGTCTTTGGGTAATTATGCGTTCAAAAGTAAATGTCCAAACATAACTTGATATAATTTCATATTGTTGTTGCAGATGAAATATAACACAGAAAACACAGTTTAAATATGTTCCAGTTGGCTAGATATTGATTCAAACAACTTTCAGTCATTCAAATAACTTTACTGAAGCTTCTCTACTTGAAGGTTGGTCTCGCGTGTCCGCCATGTTTGTAGTTTGTTTAAACTTTTTACCTGAGTTTGTAGTTCTAATCAAATTTATGTTCAACGTGCAATGTAGTGTGGGTATTATTAACGGTTAGAATATGGACAGTTCTACACTTGGAATTTTTATTAAAAAGAGTAAACCATCCGGGAATCTTTGACATACTCATTTTATGGTTTGGGACATACTAATTCTATTTTCAAATACTATTTAGGAGGGATAGTATGCAAATTGGGATGCAGCAACTGTGACAAACACACAGCTGAAGCTTATAATTGACTCATTACTTGGACTATACACCTCACATTCTCACACACTTTGCTAAGTCTTGTTAGCTGTGAGCAATTCAAAGTGGTTTCTTTGTCTTGCCTTCTGTCGCTTTTGAAAACACTATTGGTTGGGTTTAGGGAAGGAAGAGAGTGGATCACTCGATCACTCAGTCAGTCGGTCAGTCAACAGTGAACTCCGGTGGATTTAGGTGAGAACAGTAGGCAAGAATGGCACCCTAGAGAGAAATTTGAGATCTGAAAAAGCGTACACAGCGATCTCTGGTGCATTCGCGAAAACAGAAACTGCAAAAAAAACTTACTTCCTGGGACGTATTTGGTGCTCTCCAGAAATCTCCGGAAATAAGGGTACATTTTCACCAATCCAATGAGCCTGGATTGGTGATATCATGGTAGTTATTACTACATTTTTTTTCAAATAACAATCACCATCATAATAAAACAATAATCATAATATAATAATTATAATAATAATAATGGTTGACAAAGTCAATTAAACAAATTAATAAATAAACAAACAAACATACAGTACAAATAAATAAATAATCAAATACCTTCTATTCAATTGTAATTATCTGTCATCTGTTCAAATAGACTTTTTCCATCTTCAAGTATCATTCTTCCATCTGTTTAATTTATACCCAAATATACAATTATTTGAATTTATTTTACATGAATAACAAAGGCACACTATGAAGACTGAGGCGTAGAATAAAGCACTGCAATTACTCAGTCAGATCTCAGATGACCATGTGAGAATATTTTA